>NC_037679.1:82862784-82904067 GCF_003255815.1 Theropithecus gelada | reverse complement strand
GGGTTCACGCCATTCTCCTGCCTCAGCCTCCCGAGTAGCTGGGACTACAGGCGCCCGCCACCTCGCCCGGCTAGTTTTTTGTATTTTTTTAGTAGAGACGGGGTTTCACCGTGTCAGCCAGGATGGTCTCGATCTCCTGACCTCGTGATCCGCCCGTCTCGGCCTCCCAAAGTGCTGGGATTACAGGCTTGAGCCACCGCGCCCGGCCACCTCCCGGTTTCATACCATCCTCCTGCCTCAGCCTCCCTAGTAGCTGGGACTACAGGCGCCTGCCACCACGCCTGGCTAATTTTTTGTATTTTTAGTAGAGACGGGGTTTCACCATGTTAGCCAGGATGGTATTGATCTCCTGACCTCATGATCCGCCTGCCTTGGCCTCCCAAAGTGCTGGGATTACAGGTGTGAGCCACCACGCCCCACCTACTTTTTTAATTACAAAAATCATAGATGTAAATTTTTAACAGTCCAAAACTGTAAAATACAGAACATTAAAATCCCCCATGAGCCACCACTCCTTCGCCTCCCCTAGAAAAGCACCATGAGCTGTTTTCAATGTCAATCAATTTCTTTTCAATGAGGCCCAATTCTGTCAAATAATGCAAAATAAATTAGCTAACTGAAATCTATAATTGAACCCTTTAGGCACGGGATCTCTGGAGAGGGATTGGGAAAAACGTGACAGCATTATAGGGCCTACTAGAGTATGGCCCCACCAGGGCAGGAGAACAATGCCCCATCCCAGGCGGCTGCTCAGACACTTACACGGCACCATGGTAGAAGTAACCAAGGAAGGGCGTGTTGGCAAGGGGCGACTGCACACACAGAAAGGGAAACCAGTCGGGGACACTGTGTGTCGTTGTCCCAGCAGAGCAGAGTTGATCAAAAGGAGGACTGACGTCTCCTCCAAACATGCCGGTGAAGCAGGACAGTCTGAACAGCTCTGTTAAATTTGATGAGCATTCCTGGAAGACAAACATAAAGGCAGGGGCTATGACCGCAGCGAGAATCTCCTGGCAAGTGTGACGAATGCTACCTCTTATTTAAGGCCAGCAGGACGCTACCGAGTAAGCGAGAACATCTATAATCTCTGTCTCATCAAAAAGTGCCTTGAGCCCACAAAAAGTAAAATAGTTCTAGAATTTCTTTTGTCAATTCCCCAAATAAGCCTCCAAGTCAGAAACTTCAAGCATTCAAGGGAACCACAGTTTTACTAGGACATGAGATATTCCCAGTAAAGAAAAAGAAGAAAAGATAGTACAGAATAGATCCCAAATGAAGACAAAGACATAGTAAACCTCCTTTCTTAACTGTCATCACCATTCAAACCCTTAGCCCAGAAAAGTCTCCGGATATTTACAGTGAGGGGAAACGTTCCATATTCCACAAGGATCCTCCAGGCCCTCACTAGATTATAACATGACCCAATTCATGTCATCAAGAAATTACTTGGGACTGAGTGCAGTGGCTCACGCCTGTAATCCCAACACTTTGGGAAGCCAAGGCAGGTGGATCACTTGAGGTCAGGAGTTTGAGACCAGCCTGGCCAACATGGTGAAGCCCCATCTCTACTAAAAATATAAAAATTAGTTGGGCATGGTGGCAGGCACCTATAATTCCAGCTACTGGGGAGGCTGAGGCAGGAGAATCACTTGAACCCGGGAGGTGGAAGTTGCAGTGAGCCGAGATCATACACTGCCCTCCATCCTGGGAAACACAGTGAGATTCTGTCTCAAAACAAAGAAAGAAAGAAAGAAGGAAATTACTTGGACTGCATGCAGTGCGTCACGCCTGAAATCCTAACATTGTGGGAGGTTGAGGTGGAATGAATGAGCCCAGAAGTTCAAGACCAGCCTAGGCAACGTAGAGAGACTCAGCCCCAACAAAATTAAAAAAAAAAAAAATTAGCCGGGCATGGTGGTGCACACCTGTGATCCCAGCTGCTCAGGAGGCTGAGGAAAGGACTGCGTGAGTCCAGGAGGCTGAGGCTGCAGTGAGCCATGATTGGGCCACTGAAGTCCAGCCTGGGCAACAGAACAAGACCCTGTCCCTTAAAAAAAAAAAAACAAAAAACAAACAAACAAACAAACAAAAAAAACACCAGGTGCAGTGGCTCACACCTGTAATCCCAGCATTTTGGGAGGCTGAGGCAGATGGATCACCTGAGGTCAGGAGTTCAAAACCAGCCTGACCACCATGGTGAAAGCCCATCTGTACTAAAAATAAAAAAACTAGCCGGGCGTGGTGGCAGGCGCCTGTAGTCCCAGCTACTAGGGAGCTAAAAATAAAAAATTTAGCCAGGCGTGGTGGCAGGTGCCTGTAGTCCCAGCTACTCGGGAGGCTGAGGCGGGAGAATGGTGTGAACCCGGAAGGCGGAGCTTGCAGTGAGCCGAGATCCCACCACTGCACTCCAGCCTGGGTGACAGTGCGAGACTCCGTCTCAAAAAAAAAAAAAAGAAAGAAAGAAAAAATCAGGTAAATGGAGAATGTTTTAAGACCCATCAATTCAGTTATACAACCTATGGGGGCATTACAGCCAGAATTGCCTTCTCCTGCTATAACTCCAAAAAATTGGCCTTTAATAGTCATAGATTTAAAAGACTGTTTCTTTACTATCCCTTTAGCTGAGCAGGACTCTAAACGGTCGGTAAACAACCTGCAGCCTGCTAAGCATTTTCATTGTTTTACAGATGGGTCTAGTAATGGTAAAGCTTCTTATTCTGGATCAAAAGGGAAGGTTTTCCAGACACCCTATACTTCAGCTCAAAAAGCAGAGCTTGTAGCTGTAATTGAGGTATTGACTGCTTTTGATATGCCTATTAATGTGATTTCTGATTCTTCATACATGGTTCATTCCACACAGTTAATTGAAAATGCTCAGTTACGATTTCATACAGATGAACAACTGATGACTTTATTTACCCAATGCAAACAGCAGTTACAAGTAGAATGTACCCTTTTGGTATCACTCACATTAGGGCTCATACACCTCTTCCAGGACCTTTGACTGAAGGGAATCAAATGGCTGATCGCCTAGTTGCTAATGCAATATCTAATGCTAGACACTTTCACAATTTAACCCATGTTAATGCCTCTGGTCTCAAACGCAGATACAGCATTACCTGGAAAGAAGCTAAAGCTATTATCCAGTGATGCCCAACTTGCCAAATGGTACATTCCTCATCTTTTACAGGCGTTAATCCTCGAGGATTGGAACCTAACTCTCTTTGGCAAATGGATGTCACCCATGTTCCCTCGTCTGGGAGACTAGCTTACGTACATGTATATGTGGACACCTTTTCTTACTTTGAGCCACATGCCAATCAGGAGAGTCTTCTGCCTGTGTTAAATGTCACCTTTTGCAGTGTTTTGCAGTGATGGGCATTCCAGCTTCTATTAAAACAGATAATGCCCCAGGCTATACTAGCCAAGAAGCTCCAGCTACATTTTTCTCTATGTGGAATATTAAACACATTGCTGGTATCCCATACAATTCTCAAGGACAAGCCATAGTGGAATGAATGAATCTTTCCCTAAAAAGCAGTTGCAAAAGCAGAAAGGTGTAAATAGAGAATATGGAACCCCATAGATGCAACTGAATCTATCATTATTAACTTTAAATTTTTTGAGCCTGCCCAAATGTCAGATGTTATCAGCAGCTGAACAGCATCTGCACAAACTAGCTGCAAAGACAGAAGCAGAACAACTGATTTGGTGGAGAGATCCGATAACAAAAAGTTGGGAAATAGGTAAAATAATAACTTGGGGTAGAAGTTATGCTTGTGTTTCTCCAGGCCAAAATCAACAGCCAATTTGGATACCATCAAGACACCTGAAATCTTATCATAAGTCAGATTCCGGGAAGATCCCAAGGACCCCTCAGTTGCAGCCATGTGGAGACTGACGCTGAGGAGGACCCCAACTGTCACAAGCAACACCCGTCAAACACAGCCACCCATCTGGGGACAGAACCAGAAGCTGTCACAGATGGCGGAAGAAAACCTGAGGAAAGCGGGACAGCCAGTCACAATGAGTCATTTAATGGTAGCTATGACAGCGATGATCACCACTGCTGTGAGGATTCCTTCAACAAGGGCTGCCACAGAGAACAATTATACTTATTGGGCATATTTATCAATCTTAGCTGGCAGTAATGCTTGGATGTAATCACTCTATGACACAGTTACACATGCTTTCTGGTCTCAGTATTTACCATAATAAATCTGCTCCTATAATTGAGGCATACCGCCCTCAAAAACCCATTTGTATACAAAATTGAACCTGGCCAGAAATAATGAACGTACTTGTTTAGGAAGATTGCATTGCAGAACAGGCAGAGGTGCTGCATGATTCCTATGGAATCATTATTAATTGATCCCCTAAGGAGATGTTTAGCTTAAATTACACCTCTCGGTCTGCATGCCACGGCCACACTATGTTCAGCTGATCTGAACGAAACAGTCAGATGGTAGATATAATAATAAGTACGGTGAGAGTTCCTATTATCTGAAACCATGGCAGTATAGTGGCACCTCAACCTCAAATGATATGGCCCACTGTAGGAACTCAACATTAAGGATCTGTGGAAACTATTAGTAGCTCTTAATAAGATCAAAATTTGGGAAAGAATAAAAAAGCATCTAGAAGGACACTCTACAAACTTGTTTTTGGATATAGCAAAATTAAAAGAACAAATATTTGAAGCATCCCAGGCACACCTGACCTTAATGCCAAGAACTGGAGTGCTTAAAGGAGCTGCAAACAGATTAGCAGCTAGCAACCCATTAAAATGGATAAAAACACTTGGAAGCTCTGTAATTTCAATGATGATTGTGCTTTTAATCTGTGTTGTTTGTCTTTGTAGAGTCTGCAGATGTGGATCCTGACTCCTCCAAGAAGTAGCTCACCGTGACAAAGCTGCCTTTGCTTTTATCACTTTGCAAATCAAAGAAGGGGAACATGTTGGGAACAAGCCCCCCAAAATCTGGCCATAAACCGGAACCCCAAACTGACCATAAACAAAATCTCTGCAGCACTGTGACACGTTCATGATGGCCCTAATACCCACACTGGAAGGCTGTGGGTTTACGGGAATAAGGGCAAGGAACACCTAGCCCGCCCAGGGCGGAAAACCGCTTAAAAGCATTCTTAAGCCGCAAACAATAGCATGAGTGATCTGTGCCTTAAGGACATGCTCCTGCTGCAGTTAACTAGCCCAACATATTCTTTTAATTCGGCCCATCCCTTCGTTTCCCATAAAGGATACTTTTAGTTAGTTTAATATCTATAGAAACAATGCCAATGACTGGCTTGCTGTTAATAAATACGTGGGTAAAACTCTGTTCAAGGCTCTCAGCTCTGAAGACTGTGAGATCTCTGATTTCCCACTTCACACCTCTGCTATTCCTGTGTGTCTTTAATTCCTCTAGCGCCACTGGGTTAGGGTCTCCCTGACCGAGCTGGTCTCGGCAAACTAGGATCCAGAATATATAGTGAACCCTCTTACAATTCAACAAAAAGACAACCCAATTTAAAACATGGGTGAAGGGTATAAACAGACATTTAGAAAATATACAAATATCCCATAAGCACATGAAAAGATCTTCTACATCATTTGCCACTAGAGAAATACAAATCAAAATCACAATGAGGGCGGGGCATGGTGGCTCATGCCTGTAATCCCAGCATTTTGGGAGGTTGAGGTCAGAGGATTACTTGAGCCCAGGAATTCTAGACCAGCCTAGGCAACACAGCAAGACCCCACCTTCACAAAAAAAAACACACAAATTAGCTGAGTGTGGTGGTATGCACCTGTGGTTCCAGCTACTTGGGAAGCTGAGGTGAGAGAATCACTTGAGCCTGCGAGGTTGAGGCTGCAGTAAGCTGTGATTGCACCACTGCATTCTATCCCGAGCAACAGGGCAAGCCCCTGTCTAAAAAAAAAAATTAAAAAAAAAGAAAATCATGAAGAAATATCAGTTCATCCATCAGAGTGAACAGGCAACCTACAGAATGGGAGAAAATGTTTGCAATCTACTCATCTGACAAAGGGCTAATATCCAGAACCTACAAAGAACTCAAACAAATTTACAAGAAAAAAACAAACAACCCCATCAAAAAGTGGGCAAAGGATATGAACAGACATTTCTCAAAAGAAGACATTCATACAGCCAACAGACATATGAAAAAATGCTGATCATCACTGGCCATCAGAGAAATGCAAATCAAAACCACAATGAGATACCATCTCACACCAGTTAGAATGGCGATCATTAAAAAGTCAGGAAACAACAGGTGCTGGAGAGGATGTGGAGAAATAGGAACACTTTTACACTGTTGGTGGGATTGTAAACTAGTTCAACCATTATGGAAAACAGTATGGCGATTCCTCAAGGATCTAGAACTAGATGTACCATATGACCCAGCCATCCCATTACTGGGGATATACCCAAAGGATTATAAATTATGCTGCTATAAAGACACATGCACACGTATGTTTATTGCAGCACTATTCACAATAGCAAAGACTTGGAATCAACCCAAATGTCCATCAGTGACAGATTGGATTAAGAAAATGTGGCACATATACACCATGGAATACTATGCAGCCATAAAAAAGGATGAGTTTGCGTCCTTTGTAGGGACATGGATGCAGCTGGAAACCATCATTCTTAGCAAACTATCACAAGAACAGAAAACCAAACACCGCATGTTCTCACTCATAGGTGGGAACTGAACAATGAGATCACTTGGACTCAGGAAGGGGAACATCACACACCGGGGCCTATCATGGGGAGGGGGGAGGGGGGAGGGATTGCATTGGGAGTTATACCTGATGTAAATGACGAGTTGATGGGTGCAGTAGACCAACATGGCACAAGTATACATATGTAACAAACCTGCACGTTATGCACATGTACCCTACAACTTAAAGTATAATAATAATAAATAAATTTAAAAAAAAAAAAAAAGAATTTTTACCAGGAAAAAAAAAAAAAAAGAAATATCAGTTCACACTTACTTGCATGGCTATAACCAAAAAGACAAATAACAACAAGTGTTGGTGAGGATATAGAGAAACTGTAACCCACATACATTGCTGATGAGAATTTAAAATGGTGCAACTGCTTCAGAAACTAGTTCCTCAAAAGGTTAAACTTACAATAACAATGCAACCCAGCAACTCCACTATGTAGATCCCCAAGAGAAATGGAAACATGTTCACACAAAAACCTGTCCACAAATGTTCATAGCAGCACTATTCATAAAGGCCAAAAACCAGAAACAACCCAAATGTCCATTAGCCAATAAATAGATAAGAAATACGTGATATAGCCATACAACAGAATAGGATTCAACCACCAAAAATGAATGAAGTGGTGACAGCTGCTATAAGGCAAAAGAACCTTAAAAGCATCATGCTAAGTGCAAGAAGAAAGTCACTGAAGACCACATATTGCATGATTCCATATATGTGCAATGTCCAAAATGGACAAATTCATGGAGACAGAGGCAGATTCACAGTGGCCTGGATGAAGGATGGAGATAGGAATGGCTACAGGGACACACGATTTCTTTCTGGGGTGGTAGAAATGTTCTCAAGTTAGATTGTGGTGATGGTTGTACAACTGTGTAAATTTACTAAAAATCACTGAAAAACCGTGTTCTTTTTTCTTTTTTTTTTTTTTTTTTTTTTTTGAGACAGAGTCTTGCTCTGTCGTCTAGGCTGAAATGCAGTGGTGTGATCACAGCTCATTCCAGCCTTGACCTCCTGGGCTCAAGCAATCCTCTCAGCTCAGCCTCCCGAGCTGGCACTACAGGCCTGCACTACCATGCCCAGCTAATTTTTGTAGAGATGGGGTTTTGCCATGTTGCCCAGGCTGGTATCCAACTCCTGAACTCAAGCGATCCACCCGCGTCGGCCTCCCAAAGTGCTGGGATTACAGGCATGAGCCACTTCACCAGGCCTGTTCTTTCTGTTTTTATATTTTCTTAAAGGCTTCTAAATAAATAATATTAAAACCATCCCCTCAGTATGATCTTCATAATCATGATTTTATCCAAAGAGATATTCTTTTCTTCTTCCAAAAACTAGACTGACAATGCCAGATAAGAAAATACTCAATTTAGGCCTGGTGCAGTGGCTCACTCCTGTAATCCCAGCACTTTGGGAGGCCGAGGCGGGCAGATCACCTGAGGTCAGGAGTTCAAGACCTGCCTGGCCAACATTTAGTAGAGACAGTGGAAACCCTGTCTCTGCTAAAAATATAAAAATTAGCCAGGTGTGGTGGCGCACACCTGTAGTTCCGCTAATCGGGAGGCTGAGGCACAAGAATCACTTGAATCCAGGAGGTGGAGGTTGCAGTGACCTGAGATCATGTCACTGCACTCCAGCGTGGGCAACACAGCAAGACTCTGTCTCAAAAAAAAAAGAAAGAAAAAACCCAAAATACTCAGTTTATATGTTGTACCCACTCTAAGGCTAAAAGAAAAAAAATAAAGCCGGGCGCGGTGGCTCATGCCGATAATTCCAGCATTTTGGGAGGCCATCTCAAAAAAAAAAAAATTTTACTCAAAAGTTGTGTGATTTTTTTTTTTTGAAATGGGGTTTCGCTCTTGTTGCCCAGGCTGGAGTGCAATGGCACAATCTCGGCTCACTGCAACCTCCGCCTCCCTGGTTCAAGCAATCTCCTGCCTCAACCTCCTGAGTAGCTGGGATTACAGGCGCATGCCACTACGCCTGGCTAATTTTGTATTTTTAGTAGAGATGGGGTTTCTCCATGTTGGTCAGGCTGGTCCCAAACTCCCAACCTCAGGTTATCCGCCTACCTCGGCCTCCCAAAGTGCTAGGATTACAGGCATGAGCCACTGCGCCTGCCAAAACTTTGAAATTTAAAAAAATACTCAATTTGAAAACAATTTGCAATAGAAAATATAAACTCAGTTTTGGTTTTGGGAGGCCAAGGTAGGAGGACTATTTGATCCCAGGAATTTGAGACCAGCCTGAGCAACATGGCAAAATCCCACCTCTACAAAAGATACAAAACAATTAGCTAGGTGTGATGGTGAATGCCTGTGGTCCCAGCTACTCAGGAGGCTGAGGTAAGAAAATCACTTGAGCCCAGGAGGTCGAGGCTGCAGTGAGCCATAATTGCACCACCATACTCCAGCCTGGGCAACAGAGCAAGATCCTATCTTGAAAAATAAAAAATAAAGCTGTTGGTGGAACTGCTGGTGTTCTCACAGGAAGCATAACCTTTATGCCCAATAACCAAAGAACGTACCTGGTCACAGCAGCAGCGAACATCACAGGCCCCAGCTGTTAAATTACAAGGACAAGGGCCAAGGGGCTGATACACCTGGTTAGGAATGACAGTCACGTTCTCTGAAAAGTACACACAACAGAAAAATTCAGCTAAGAAACATTCCAACAAAGCATGGTCACATTTTTAACATTCAAAAGAAAGCTGAATTATCTTGTTTTGTAAATCATCATTACCAAATATTCGACATTAAGGAATCCATGAAATATATGACGCCTACATCTACCACTCCAACAAAAACCCAAATATAAGAAAACACGCCAGTTACAATGAACCAAAGAAGTCATAGTTGATCTGGAAGATAATCAATTGACTAAGAGTCACAAGTTAGTATATACATAATGTACTGATTTTAGGCTGGGCAGGGTGGCTCACACCTGTAAACCCAGGACTTTGGGAGGCCAAGGTGGACAGATCACCTGAGGTCAGGAGTTCAAGACCAGCCTGGCCAACATAGTGAAACCCTGTCTCTAATAAAAATACAAAAAGTAGCCCAGACTACAAAAAAGAAACAGATAAAAATAACTTAATAATATATTTCACTGAACCCAACACATCCAACATAATATCATTGCAACAGGCAATCAGTGTAAAAATTATGAATGAGCTATTCCACATTCTTTGTTTCATAGTAAGTCCTCAAAAACTGGTGGCTATTTAACAGTTACAGCACATCTCAATTAAGACCCATCCCCTTTCAACTGTCCAGTGTCCAGACGTGGCTCGTGGCTGCGGTACCCAATAGTGCAGGTGGGACTAATGTGGTCTGACCAGGAGAGTATGGAGGGCTGGGTTATGCAGGGATGATACAGTGAGACACAGTAGCTTCCCTGAGGGACTCGCATTCTCAGAGGGAGGAGACAGATAAAGAGATCATGTGACCATAAAGGGGTAAACACCGAAATAGCTCTGTCATGGGAACCCAGGGAGGGCAGGTGGCTTAGGCTGGGTGTCAGGAAGACTTGCAGAGAGAATGCGCTGAGCCTGAAACACACATAAGAGTTTGTACAGGCAGCCGGGCACAGTGGCTCATGCCTGTAATCCCAGCACTTCGGGAGGCCGAGGCGGGTGGATCACCTGAGGTCAGGAGTTTTAGACCAGCCTGACCAACATGGAAAAACCCCGTCTCTACTAAAAGAAAAAAAAAAGAGTTTGTACAGGTAAGAGGGGCTACTGGAGAACTGTAGGTGGAAGACAGAGGGGGCGGATGAATAGGGGAACACTGTGGTGCAAGGGAGAAGGTGGCAGGTGTGAATGGGACAAGGCCAGAGAAAGCAGCTCAGGAAAGGACGCAGGAATTCAAGAGAGGGGTGATGCACTTGGGGATAATATACCTGGAGACAAGGGAAAACACGTAAGAAATGCTAAAGAAGTAAACATCAGCAGGGCCCATTGTTTATAACTCTTCACTATATTACAGGTTTCCGTACTTATTTTCCTCTTTGAAGAAGAAATGTTACACGACACTTCAGCCTCCTAACTCAGAATTCAGTGGCAGTAATGCTTTGGGTTTCTCATGGATCATTTATCAGATAAAAGTTTCATTCTGCTGAATTTTACTTTTACACGTTAGAAAACCATGCAGCAACTATTTGTTTAAACCCCACATAACAGTTAACTTTAACGACACAATGGGTGAAGTATCTAAAGAACAGCTAACCATCTGTTCCATGCTGTAACATAGCAGAAAGTCAATGATACATCAATGGTATCCGGAACAAGAAGGTCCACATCGCAGACCACGTTACAGCGGTAAGGGTCTGACCCTCAGTGTTATCAAACCCATGTGACACAAGCAAGGCGCTCTATTAATTAATTGGTTTTTTTTGTTTTTTTTTTTTTTATTATTTTTATTTTTTGAGACGGAGTCTTTGCTCTGTCACCCAGGCTGGAGTGCAGTGGCGCGATCTAGGCTCACTACAAGCTCCGCCTCCTGGGTTCACGCCATTCTTCTGCCTCAGCCTCCCGAGTAGCTGGGACTACAGGCGCCCGCTACCACGCCCGGCTAATTTTTTTGTATTTTTAGTAGAGACGGGGTTTCACCGTGTTAGCCAGGATGGTCTTGATCTCCTGACCTTGTGATCCGCCCGTCTCGGCCTCCCAAAGTGCTGGGATTACAGGCTTGAGCCATCGCGCCCGGCCTGGTTTTTTTTTGAGACAGGGTCTCACTCTGTTGCCCAGGCTGAAGTGTGCAATGGCACAATCAGCTCACTGCAGCCTCAACCTCCCAGCGCTCAAGTGATCCTCCCACCTCAGCCTCCCAAGTATCTGGGACCACAGGTGTGCACCATCATGCTCAGCTAACGTTCATATTTTCTGTAAAGACGGGGTCTCACTATGCTGTCCATGCTGGTCTCAAACTCCTGGGCTTGAGTGATCCTCCCACCTTGGCCTCCCAAAGTGCTGGAATTACAGGCATAGTGCATGAGCCACCACCCCCAGCCACGAGGCACTTTAGAATAGGGTTTTACTATGTGTTACACAAATAGATGTTTGTGTGTTGATTTATGTTTTCTACATTGTTCACTGGCTTCGTTGTTACTTGATATGACACATGCCTCCTGTCTGTGCTTCCATTCTTTTTCTAGTTTTAATCGCTGGCTGGCTGGGTAAAAAATTTTTCATGCGTTCATGGGGTCAGAGGAGACAATTCAATCACTCATATACAAAGATGTTCAATTTTCTAGGTTTGGTGTTCTAAAATATTACCTAAATATACTTAAGTATATTTTCCTTTTTTTTTTTTTTTTTTGAGACAGGGTCTTGCTCTGTCAACCAGGCTGGAGTACATGGAGCAATCTTGGCTCACTGCAACCTCCACCTCCTGGGCTCAAGCAATCCCCCGACCTCAACCTCCCTTGTAGCTAGGGCTACAGGTACCCACTGCCACACACAGCTAATTGTCGTATTTGTTTGTAGAGACGGGGTTTCGCCACATTGCTCAGGCTGGTCTTGAACACCTAGGCTCAAGTGGTCTGCGCGCCTTGGCCTCTAAAAGTGTTGGGATGACAGGCATGAGCCACCACCCAGCCTCAAGCATATTTCTCAAAGGAAAAAAGTCAGTGCTTTGAACAGTGCAGCTATCATGAACCCCTCCTGTTGTTTTGGGGCTTGTTTTTTTGGTTGTTTTTTTTTTTTGTCATTGAATACTTCTTTTTGGCTTTGTTTTGAATTTTAAGCCATAGAAAAATTTAAAACTTTTAAGTAGTTTTAAATTTAAAAATTTAAAACTTTTGCAAGGTTCCAAAAAATCAAAAGCATATTTTAAAAGTCCTCACTGTCAGCCCTTTCCCGTTCCCACATCACCCTCCAACTTGGTAGAACATGATTAGCTTCTCCAACATCCTTCCAGAATTTCTTTATGCAAATGTTTTCATTTCTGCCTCCTTTATGCAAAAGATAGCACGCTGCAGGCAGCCATCTGCAGTTGCTTTTTTCACTTCATTCATCTTGGAGGCCTTTCCATGCAAGTACACTGAGGGCACAGTAGTCTGCTGAAGGGAGCTGTCAAAACTCGTCTTATCATCCTAAACTTCCGGAAGCACAAGGAGGACCAGAGTTAGGGATGTAATAAGAGAAGTGGCAGTAAAGGAGTCTCCAGTGAACAGACTTTTGCTACTCAAGTCTGGAACGCTTCTCCCTCCATGCCACGTGGCCATAAAGGCAAGAGATGTCAGAGTTTGCCACAGGGGACAGGGGACATGGCGGTAGCACTCATGACAGCAGAGCCCTCTGGGCACATCTAGTTGAAAGTTCTTTTGGTTTAAGAACACTAACATCGCCGGGCGCGGTGGCTCAAGCCTGTAATCCCAGCACTTTGGGAGGCCGAGACGGGTGGATCACGAGGTCAGGAGATCGAGACCATCCTGGCTAACACGGTGAAACCCCGTCTCTACTAAAAAATACAAAAAACTAGCCGGGCGAGGTGGCGGGCGCCTGTAGTCCCAGCTACTCGGGAGGCTGAGGCAGGAGAATGGCGTGAACCCGGGAGGCGGAGCTTGCAGTGAGCTGAGATCCGGCCACTGCACTCCAGCCTGGGCGACAGAGCGAGACTCCGTCTCAAAAAAAAAAAAAAAAAAAAAAAGAACACTAACATCATGTGAGACGGAGATTAACACAAAACCATTTTCTCATGTCCAAAGATTCATGTACATGGGCATAATGATCTTTGCTGTAGCATCAAAAGCTGGGAACAGGCCAGGTGCAGTGGCTCCTGCCTGTAATCCCAGCACTTCAGGAGGCCGTGGCGGGATGATCACCTGGGCCCAGGAGTTCAAAACCAGCCTGGCTAACATAGTGAGACCCTGTCTCTACAAAAAATGTAAAAACTAGCCAGGTGTGGTGGTGCACGCCGGTAGCCCCAGCTACTATGGAGGCTGTGGCAGGAGGATCGCCTGAACCAGTAAGGTTGAGGCTGCAGTGAGCCAGGATCGTGCCCTTCCACTCTAGCTCCAGTCTGGGTGACAGAGTGAGACCCTGTCTCTAAAAAAAATGAAAATAAAAAAAAAACTTAAAAAAAAAAAAAGCTGGAAATGATGTAAACTTCATCAACCTCAAACTCCTATGCTCAAGCGATCCTCCCACCTCAGCCTCCCTAGTAGCTAGGACTACAGGCGGGCACCACCATACCCAGCTAACTTTTTAAATTTTTTTATAGAGACAGTATCTGCTATGTTGCCCAGGTTGGTCTTGAACTCCTGGGCTCAAGAAATTCCCCCGCCTTGGCCTCCCAAAGCACTGGGATAACAGGCTGGGAGCCACTGTGTCTGGCCACCCTTCCTTTCTTCTTCTTAAGATGCAGTCATGAGAATCAATGCATGCGCCAGCACGGTGGCTCATGCCTGTAATCCCAGCACTTTGGGAGGCCAAGGTGGGCAGATCACAAGATCAGGAGATCGAGACCATCCCAGCCAACATTCTGAAACCCCATCTCTACTAAAAGTACAAAAATTAGCTGGGCGTGGTGGCGCACACCTGTAGTCCCAGCTACTCGGGAGGCTGAGGCAGGAGAATCACTTGAGCCCAGGAGGTGGAGGTTGCAGTGATCCGAGATCACAACACTGTACTCCAGCCTGGCGACAGAGTGAGACTCCATCTCCAAAAAAAACAAACAAACAAACAAAAAAAGAATCAAGGTACATAAACAAATTTCACCTTCTCCCAAAAAGGATTCAAGGTGGTTTACAAAGAAGCAAATAGTAGAGCAGTAGAGCAAGATCGAATAAATGTTACATAAAATAGTACAAAATGAAAATTTTTAAAAGAAAATTAAAGAAAAATAAGTTTAGGAAGGCAAGACAGACTCAAGTGAAGTATACTTTACAAATTGCATGGCACATACTTATAATCAAACAGGTAAGCTTGATACAAATTTTTCTTTTTTTTTTTTTTTTTTTTTTTTTGAGACAGGGTCTCGCTGTGTTGCCCTGGCTGGAACGCAGTGGCGTGATCATAGCTCACTGTAGCATCAACCTCCCAGGCTCAAGCCATCCTCCTACCTCATCCTCCTAAGTAGCTGGGACCAACAGGAAAGTTTCCACAGTCAAAGACTTCACTTGCCTGAGGCATTATGGGTCAGAGAAGAGTTGGCATAAATTTCCACTTGAATGAGTAGATGTGCTAAACAGGGTGAATTACGAGATGCTGAAACCAGAAGGGTCTGGAGGATACAGGGGGACTCTGAGAAGGAATCTGTCTCATTGGAGGAACACCAGTCCAGACCTCTCTTCCACCTTACTGTCACTTCCAACACCTTCTGAAAGGAAAAGATTGCCGTATTTTTTAAGTGACTCAAAACAGGGTCTATAATAATACATAATGGAAAACACAATAAAAGCACACATCGGCCTCCGTTCATTTTATAAAAGGGAAATGTATACAAAGATGACACAGTTATCTTCAGTTCCACCCCATAAACCTATGGTAACATGCAAGCCCTGATTCCTACTCCTTAACATAAAAGCAAACAACTTTGGGATACTTAGAAAAAGCTAAACACAGATCTGATAAATAAACTCAGTTTACTGTATACCTTTTTAGCTTCTTTATCATCCTATCAGTGGAAGAGTAAATACACAAAAGTCAATGAAAACAATCCTCAGTTTATCCCAGAATGACTTTAGACATGTACATGCTCATTCCTGGGGTACAAGCAGGGTTTGTCTTTCTCATCCTTTTATCTCCAGAATTGATGTTGCATATACTAGGTACCCAATAAACACTTACTAAATAGAAGATGCTTAATCTCTCCAGGTTTGAGTATCCTTATACACAAGCCCATAGTTGGGCAAGATCAGTGGTTATGAAGCTTTTTTTTTTTTTTTGAGACGGAGTCTTGCTTGTCACCCAGGCTGGAGTGCAGTGGTGTGATCTCAGCTCACTGCAACCTCTGCTTCCCAGGTTCAAGTGATTCTCCTGCCTTAGCCTCCAAAGTAGCTGGGATGACAGGCGCCCGCCATCACGCCCAGCTAATTTTTGTATTTTTAGTAGAGATCGGTTTCACCATGTTGGCTAGACTGGCCTTGAACTCCTGACCTCAGATGATTCGCCCTCCTCGGCCTCCCAAAGTGCTAGGATTACAGGCATGAGCCACCGTGCCTGGCCAGCTTTTTTTTTTTTTTTTTTTTTTTTTTTTTTTTTAAAGAGACAGGGTCTTGCTCTGTTGCCCAGGCTAGATGAAGTGCAGTGTTATGATCATAGCTCTCTGCAGTCCTGAACTCCTGGGCTCAAATAATCCTCCTGCCTCAGCTCCCCCACCCCACTCCAAGTACCTGGGACTATAGGTGTGCGCCATCACACCCACCTAATTTTTTTAAAATTGTTTTGTAGAGACAGGGTCTCGCTATGTTACAGGCTGGTCTGGAACTCCTGGGCTCAAGCAATCCTCCCGTGTCAACCTCCCAAAGTGCTACGAGTACAGGCTTGAGCCACAATGCCTGGCATAAAGCTTTTTTGAATCATTGACCCATTTGATGATCTGAAGGAAACTGATGACCCTCTCATCAGAAAAATACGCATACAAACAGAACTTTACACACAATTTCACAGAGTTCACAGACCCCCTAAAATGCATCCAAGGACTCCTAACCCCAGGGTAAGGAACCGTGGGCTGGCTAAGTGTCTACCAGATCCAACAGCCCACAATTTCATGATTGTTCAGAGCATGGAGAAAGCTATGCCTTGTCAAATAAAGAGAGCAGTGCAGAAACCCTAGCTGGAGGCCTCTTCACAGGCTACAGAGAAGGTTTACTTCTGCCTTACCGCACCAGGGGTCACAGTCACACTCCAGTCTTCCGTCTCATTGCTCAGCATTCCACACGTCGGAACTGGCAATATTCCTAAAGAAGAGAAGACCAGCACGCAAAGGCAGCACGGCCCATCAGCTCGAGTCAGACTGCCTAGGATGGACTCACATTGCAGCCCAAGACTGGGCCCTTTACAAGCTGCTTGATACTGGGACAGTGACAACCTCTCTGAATTTGTTTCTTCACTGGTCAAAGGGGATGAAAAGATATTACTGCTCTTACAAGGAAAATGGGATGATGCACGATGTTAGTTCAATGAATGCTAGCCATTATTATTTCAAGCTTTCTTCGAACCTGTCCGTCTGTCCTCTCTGGCCTACAGCAGCGCCCCGATCCTTTTCTCCCCATGCGACTTTACAGAGAACAGAGGCAGGGGGCCCAAAGGATGCCACCTCGCCAGGCTCCCTGGGAGGTCTGGATCCAGTCCAACCCCCACCCTCCCCAAAATAAGGGCCAGACTTTACCCGCCTCGTCCTGCAGCACGGTCAGGGACACGGTCACGCCCTCGGTGTCTCCGACCAGGGATGCGCTGACCGCAGGGCCGGACATTCGGATAAAAGGAGGGATGAAAGCTAGGCGGGAAGGAAAGGGGATAAGGAGGGATTAGCAGTGGAAGAGTCACCGCCTAAGGTGTGTGTGGCGGCTTCCTTTGGCGGTCTCGACTCCCGAAACTCCTGGGAGAGTCCAGGTCTGGCCCTTTTAACGCCCAGTCCCCTTAGCCCCGGCCCACCGAGGTCCCTGCCGCGCCGTACACACCCAGGTCCCCCCACACCAGCCTCAGGACGCCCTGCAGAAGGAGAAGCCTCAAAAGAAGAGCGGCCGGAGACTGGAAGCCCATGCCTTAGACCTCGCGGGCCGGGCCCAGCAGAACCGCGCCCGCCTTAGAACCGGAGAAGGACTCAGACACGAAAACACCGCCCCACCGCCGCCATCTTGTCAAGCGAACGCCCGGAGCTATGGCAACCACCAATCGGTGACCGGCCAGGCGGAGCGCCGTGCTGTGATTGGACCAGTGGCAAGAGCGGGCACCCCGGCCCCGCCCACAAGGCCTCGCATTTTTGCTGCTTGACTCGCGGGGAAAGTGAGGGCGGAAAAACTACCCTATCCGGTGCTCCACTTAGTACCTGGGTGACGGAACAATCTGTGCACCCAACCCCCGTGACACGCAATTTACCTATATAGCAACCTGTACATGGACCCCTGGGCCTAAAATAAAAGTTGAAAAAATCAAAATTAAAAAGTCCTGAAAAGCAGGGGTGCGTTTCCAGCTCAAAAACTGGAGTTTTCCTCTACCCTGGAATTAATCCAACCCAAGAGCGAGCCTATAGACACTGGCTTCTAAATAAAAAGGGTGGAATTTGCTCCTTAATAAACTTGATTTTTATAGGGATTTTTAGGGGGTGAGTACAAAAAGGGGATGGGACTGCAGCGCTGTTTTTATTATTATTATCTTTACCATCATTTATTATGCATTATTTATATCTTATGTTTTTATAAAATATATATTTACAAAATATATATACTTTGTTTTATATGTATATCTCAAATATACATACTTGATACATATAAAATATATATAGGCCGGGTGCGGTGGCTCCTGCCTGTAATGCCAGCACTTTGGGAGGCCGAGGCGGGCGGATCACAAGGTCAGGAGTTTGAGACCAGCCTGACCAACATGGTGAAACCCTGTCTCTAGGAAAAATACAAAAAATTAGCCGGGCGTGTCGGCATGCGCCTATAGTCCCAACTACTCAGGAGGCTGAGGCAGAAGAATCGCTTGAATCTGGGAGGCGGAGGTTGCAGTGAGCCGTTTTCTCACCACTGCACTCAAGCCTGAGCCACAGAGCCAGACTCCGTCTCAAAAATATATATATAATATTTATTTATTTATGTATCTTATAAAATAAATATGTATTTATATTTTATCTTATAAATATGTATTTACATTTTATGTAAATATAAACATATATTTTATAAATTTTATTCTTTATAATTTTGTAAAATTTATATTTTTATTTTTATAGTTATTATCATTTATCATTTATTATCATTTATTACCACTATTGTTTTTTATTATCATTCTCCTAGGTTTTGAAGATTTTCTCCCACGCACAGAGCTCTCAGCACTCTGAAAGCCGATCCAATCACAGAGCACACAAGAGGTTTCGTCCAACAATAGGACAGATGTGAAAGAATCAAAATTCTGTCTGGAAAAAAATTGTTTTTCTTCTTTCAGTAGCCTCAAAACATTTCAAGCATTGTCAGGGCTTGGGGGCTGAGAGTGCAGGTTCTGAGGTCAGGCTGCCTGGCGTGGGATTCCGCCTTCCCTCCACAGATATTCTCAGCTGTTAAGTGACTTTGGGCAAGTCAACCTCTCCAAGCTTCAGCTTCCTCATCTATAAAAAAGGGATGATGACAATCCTTCCCTGGGGATTGTGTGAGGATGAAATGAAGTAACATGTCTAATGAGGTTAAGCCAATGTCTGGCATATAGTAAGCACTCAGTTAATGATCATGTACTTGTTCAGTATCAGAGGGGTGGTGTGTACTTTAGCTGGGACAGTCATGGTGTTCAGCACTGTGACTGACTGATGGTAAATGCCAAATCAATGTTTGCCATTATTACGTTTTATTTATTTATTTTTATTTGATTTTTTTGAGACAGGGTCTCACCCTGTCTGTCACCCAGGCTGGAATGGTACAGTGGCATAATCATAGCTCACTGCATCCTCAAACTTCTGGGCTCGGCTGATCCTCCCACCTCAGCCTCCCAAGTAGCTGGGAATACACCACGACACCCGGCTAATTTTTGTATTTTTTGTAGAGATGGGGTTTCACCATGTTGCCCAGGCTGGTCTCAAACTCCTGGGCTCAAGTGATTCTCCTGCCTTGGCCTCCAAAAGTGCTGGGATTACAGGTGTGGGCCACCGCACTTAGCCCCATTATTACTCTTTTTTTTTTTTTTTTGAGACGGCATCTTGCTCTGTCGCCCAGACTGGAGTGCAGTGGCACGATCTCAGCTCACTGCAAGCTCTGCCTCACGGGTTCACACCATTCTCCTCCCTCAGCCTCCCAGGTAGTTGGGACTACAGGCACTCACTACAGTGAGCCACCGCCCATTATTACTCTTAATGTTCGGTTACATATTCATTAATCAGCAAATCTAACATGGTGAAAGGATTCTGAAAGTTGAGGCTTTAGAAGGGCCTCACACTGGGAGTTACCTTTTTCTTACACTCCTTGAAAAATTGTGGGTGGCTGCAGTTGTAACATGAGCATGAAACTTTCCCCTGTACCTCAGCTCCTCTCTGGAAGACGCAAAATGCGTACCTCTCTTGACATCTTGGAATAAAGCCTAGGAGAACGTTACTAGGAGGAAGCTGTCAAACACTTCAATATTTCTGTTATTCCCCGTCTGTCTTTGGGAGGAATTAATCTGCAAATTAAGTTGGCATGGCCAAGTGGTAAAAATTATGAGATAAATCCTCCCAAAAGAAAACATTTCTGGGCCAGGCTTGGTGGCTCACACCTGTAATCCCTGCACTTTGGGTGGTGAAGGCAGATGGATCACTTGGGGCCAGGAGTTCAAGACCAGCCTGGGCAACACAGAGAAACCCATCTCTACCAAAAAATACAAAAATTCGCTGGGCGTGGTGCCATGCACCTTTACTCCCAGCTACTCGGGAGGCGGAGGCAGGAGAATCGCTTGAACCCAGGGGGCAGATGTTGCAGTGAGCCGAGATCACACTAATACACTCCAGCCTGGGCAACAGAGTGAGACTCCATCCATCTCAAAAAAAGATAGAAAACACCTGAAGCTGGTCATCAGCAGCTTCCCGATAAGATCTCAGGAGTTGGGCAAACAGGCACATGCACACATAGTAAGAGGCAAGATGGCAGAGTTTAACTGGTATATAACCTTCCTCTGGGAACATTGGACTGATAAAGGAAAATGCCTCAAATGAGCATGCGTACAACTTCAGTGAACACATTGCACATGCGGCCCCTCCCAAGTGCTGGCAGGCCACTGACATGCAGACAGCCCACCCCAACGAAAAACCAAGGGAGGGCACAAACCTCAGAACCATGCTAATGTATAGAAACCCCAAGTGAAGGGTCAGACCAGGCACTTGAATCTCTCGAGTCGCCCGCTTGGCCCTCTTCCAAGTGTATTTTACTTCCTTTCGTTCCTGCTCTAAAACATTTTAATAAACGTTTACCCCTGCTCTAAACTTTGCCTTGGTCTCTCACTCTGCCTTATGCTGCTTGGCCAAATTCTTTCCTCCGAGGAGGCAAGAATCGATTGCTGCAGACCTGTACAGACTCGCACTGCTAACGGTGATCCAGGGAATTCTCCAAGATCTCACCCAAGATCACCAAGATGGTACCTCTACAAATATGTAAACTATTCATATCTTGAGTAGTAGACTAAAAGGCAAACCTATCAAAAATAATAGCTACAGCTTTTTAAGACATAGTATAATAAGATACAAATATTGTAGAAACAATACAAAGTTAAAAATCAGAGGGATGAAGTTAAAGTATAAAGTATTAGTTTTCTCTGCTTGTTTTTGCAATCAGAGTTATCATCAGTTTAAAATAATGGGTTATAAGATGGTATTCGCAAGCCTCATGCTAAACTCATATCAAAAAGCCTACAACAGATACACAAAAATATAAAGCAAGAAATTAAAACATACCATCAGAGAAAATCACTTTCATAAAAAGGAAGATGGAAAGAAGGGAGGAAGGGGAGATTAGAAGACAAATAACAAAATGGCAGTAGTAAGTCCTTACTTATCAATAACATTGAATGTAAATGGACTAAACTCTCCAATCAAAAGACATAGAGTGGCTGAATGGATACACACACAAAAAAAGACCTAATGATTAGCTGCCTATAAGAAACTCTTCACCTATAAAGACACATATAGACTAAAAATAAAGGGATGGAAAAAGATATTCTAATGGAAACCAAAAAAGAGCAAAAGTAGCTATATACTTTTATCAGATAAAATAGATTTTAAGATTGGGTGTGGTGGCTCACACCTGTAATCCCAGCACTTTGGGAGGATGAGGCGGGCAGATCACGAGGTCAGGAGTTCGAGACCAGCTGGGCCAATATGGTGAAACCCCGTCTCTACTAAAAATACAAAAAAAAATTTAGCTGGGTGTGGTGGTGCACACCTGTAGTCCCAGCTACTAGGGAAGCTGAGGCAGCAGAATGGCATGAACCCAGGAGGCAGAACTTGCAGTGAGCTGAGATCACGCCACTGCACTCCAGCATGGGCGACAGAGTGAGACTCCGTCTCAAAAAAAAAAAAAAAAAAATTAGCCAGGTATGGTAGCACATGCCTGTAATCCCAGCTACTCGGGAGACTGAGGCGGGAGAATCACTAGAACCTGGGAGGTGGAGGTTGCAATGAGCCGAGATCATGCCACTGCACACCAGCCTAGGTGACAGAGTGAGACTCTGTCTCAAAAAAAAAAAAAAGTGGTAAAGAAGGTCATTATATAATGATAAAGGGCTCAGCAAGAGAATATAACTAGTGTAAACATATATGCACCCAATACTGAAGCACTCAGATATATAAAGCAAATATTATTAGGGCTAAAGAAAGAGAGAGACCCCAGTACGATAACAGTTGCAGACTTCAGCCTCTCACTTTCAGCATTGGACAGATTATCCAGACAGAAAATCAACAAGGAAATGTGAGACCTAATTTGCACTATAGACCAAATGGACCTAATAGATATTTATGGCACATTTCATCTAATGGCTATAGAATACACATTCTTCTAAGCACATGAATCATTGTCAAGAATAGATCGTATGTCAGGTCACAAAACAAGTCTTTACAAAAAAAAAAAAAAATCAGACCAAGCATCGTTTTGTTTTTTTTTTCCTTGAGATGGAGTCTCACTCTTGTCCCCCAAGCTGGCGTCCAATGGCGTGATCTTAGCTCACTGCAACCTCTGCCTCCCGGGTTCAAGTGATTCTCCTGCCTCAGCCTTCTGAGTAGCTAGGATTACAGGTGTGCACCACCACACCCAGCTAGTTTTTATATTTTTTAGTAGAGACAGGGTTTCACCATGTTAGGCACGCTGGTCTTGAACTCCTAACCTTAGGTGATCCACCCACGTCGGTTTCCCAAAGTGCAGGGATTACAGGCATGAGCCACCACACCCAGCCCCAGATCAAGCATCTTTTCTGATCACAATGGAATAAAACCAGAAATCAATAACAAGAGGAACTTTGGAAAGTATACAAACACAAGGAAATTAAACAGTATGTTGCTGAATGATCAGTGGATCAATGAAGAAATTAAGAGGGTTTTTTTTTTTCTTGAGACAGAGTCTTGCTCTGTCACCGGGCTGGATTGCAGTGGAGCAATATCAGCTCACTGCAACCTCCGCCTCCCAGGTTCAAACAATTCTCCTGCCTCAGCCTCCCAAGTAGCTGGGCCTACAGGCGCATGCCACCACGCCCAGCTATTTTTTTGTATTTCTACTAGAGACAGTGTTTCACCATGTTGGCCAGGATGGTCTCGTTCTTTTGACCTCGTGATCTGCCCACCTCGACCTCCCAAAGTGTTGGGATTACAGGTGTGAGCCACTGGGCCCGACCATTAAGAGGGAAAATTTAAAAACTCCTTAAAACATACAAAAATGGAAAAACAACATACCAAAACCGATGGAATACAGGAAAAGCAGTACTAAGAGGAGACCTTAGAGCAATAAGTACCTTTATCAAAAAAGTAGAAAAACTTCAAATAAACAACCAAATGATGCTTTCTGAAGAACTAGAAAAGAGCAAACCAAACCCAAAGTTAATATTAGAAAAGAAATAATAAGGTGGCTCACGCCTATAATCCTAGCACTTTGGGAGGCTGAGGCAGGTGGATCACCTGAGGTCAGGAGTTCATAACCAACCTGACCAACATGGTGAAACCCCATCTCTAATAAAAATACAAAAATTAGCCAGGCATGGTGGCGCATGCCTTTAGTTCCAGCTACTTGGGAGGCTGAGGCAGGAGAATCGCTTGAACCCGGGAGGTGAAGGTTGCAGTGAGCTGGGATTGTGCCACTGCACTCCAGCCTGGGCAACAGAGCAAGACTCCGTCTCAAAAAGAAAAGAAATAATAAAGAGCAAGAGCAGAAATAAATGAAATTGCAATTTAAAAAATTCAGAAGATCAACAAAATGAAAAGCTGGTTTTTTGAAAAGAACAAAATTGACAAACCTTTAGCCACACTAAGATAAAAAAGACCCAAATAAGTAAAATCAGAGATGAAAAAGACCTTACAACTGATATCACAGAAATTCAAAGGATCATTAGAGACTACTATAAGCAACTATATGCCAATAAACTGGAAAACCAGCTGGGCGCAGTGGCTCATGCCTGTAATCCTGACACTTTGGGAGGCTGAGGCAGTGGACGCTTGAGGTCAGGAGTTCAGGACCAGCCTAGCCAACATGGTGAAACCCTCTCTACTAAAAATACAGAAATTAGCCGGGCATAGTGGCGCATGCTTGTACTCCCAGCTACTTGGGAGGCTGAGGCGGGAGGACCACTTTGAACCCGGGAAGCAGAGGTTATAGTGAGCAGAGATTGTACCACTGTACTCCAGCCTGGGTAACAGAGTAAGACTCCGTCTCAAAAAAAAAAAAAAAAAAAACAAAAACAAAAACAAAAACAAAACTACAGGCTAATGTCTCCAAGGAACATTGATGCAAAATCCTCAACAAAATACCAGCAAACAAAATTCAACAACACATTAAAAATATCATTCAGTCAGGGCATGGTGGCTCACACCTGTAATCCAAGCACTTTGGGAGGCTGAGGTGGGTGGATCACTTGAGGTCAGGAGTTCGAGACCATCCTGGCCAACATGGTGAAACCCCATCTCTACTAATAATACAAAAAAATTAGCTGGGCATGGTGGCGCACACCTGTAATCCCAGATACGCAGGAGGTTGAGGCAGGAGAATCGCTTTAATCCAGGTGGCAGAGGCTGCAGTGAACCGAGATCAGGCCACTGCACTCCAGCTTGAGTGACAGAGCGAGATTCTGTCTCAGTACAAAAAAAAAAAAAAAATAGGTACTTCAGCCAGGTGTAGTGACTCACACCTGTAATCCCAGCACTTGTGGAGGCCAAGGCGGGTGGATCATCTGAAGTCAGGAGTTCAAGACCAGCCTGGCCAGCATGGTGAAACCCAGTCTCTATTAAAAATCCAAAAAAATTAGCTGGGCATGGTGGCAGGCCCCTGTAATCCCAGCTACTTGGGAGGCTTAGGCAGGAAAATCGCTTGAACCCGGGAGGCAGAGGTTGCAGTGAGCTGTTATCACACCATTGCACTCCAGCCTGGGCAACAAGAGCGAAACTCTGTCCCAAAAAAAAAAAAAAATTCATTCATCATGACCCAGTAGGATTCATTCCAGGGATGCAAGGATGGTTCAACAGGATGGTTCAACATAGGCAAATCAATCAATGTGATACATCATGTCAACCAAAGGAAGAACAAAAGTCATCTGATCATTTCAATGGATGCTCAAAAAGCATTTGATAAAATTCAACATCCTTTCATGATAAAAAAAAAAACCCTCAAAAAAATGGGTATAGAAGGAACATACTTCAACACACACACAAAAAAGCCACATATAACAGACCCACAGCTAGTATCATACTGAACAGGGAAAAAACGGAAAACCTTTCCTCTGAATTCTGGAACACGATAAAGATGCCCACTTTCACCACTGGTATTCAACATAGTGCTGAAAGTCCTAGCTAGAGCAATCAGTCATGAGAAAGAGATAAAAGGTATTCAAATTAAAAAGGAAAAAGTAAAATTATCCTTGTTTGCAGACGATACAATCGTTTTTTTTTTTTTTGAGACGGAGTCTTGCTCTGTCGCCCAGGCTGGAGTGTAGTGGCTGGATCTCAGCTCACTGCAAGCTCCGCCTCCCAGGTTCACGCCATTCTCCTGCCTCAGCCTCCCGAGTAGCTGGGACTACAGGCACCCGCCACCTCGCCCGGCTAGTTTTCTTGTATTTTTTAGTAGAGACGGGGTTTCACCGTGTTAGCCAGGATGCTCTCGATCTCCTGACCTCGTGATCCACCCGTCTCGGCCTCCCAAAGTGCTGGGATTACAGGCTTGAGCCACCGCGCCCGGCCTGATACAATCTTATATCTGAAAAAACCTAGACGCCACCAAAAAACTATTAGAACTGATAAAATTAGTAAAGTAGCAGGATACAAAATCAACATACAAAAATCATTTGCATTTATTTATTTAGAGACAGGGTCTCACTCTGTCATCCAGGCTGGAGTTCAGTAGCATGATCATGGCTCATTGTAACCTGCGCCTCTTGGACTCAAGTGATCCTCCCACCTTAGCCACCAGAGTAGCTGGGACTACAGGCATGCACCACCACACCTAGCTAATTTTTATATTTTGTGTAGAGACGGGGTTTTGCCATGCTGCCCAGGCTGGTCTTGAACTCCTAGGCTTAAGTGATCCTCCCGCCTCAGCCTCCTAAAGTGTTGGGATTACAGGCGTGAGCCACTGCACGCAGACTAAGATTTGAAATTAAAGTTCTTCAGAGTTGAATAAAAAATTGTCTGGCATTTGACCAAATGCAGTTTAAAAGCACACATTTGAAGAAGAGTTGAATGAGCATGAGATAAAAAATGAGTGAAAGGAAATAATTCAACCAAATATGAAAATCAAATTATTTTATTGTAAAAATTTATATAAAATAACTCATAAGGGCAACAGTTAAAAACAAGTTAAACAGAACTAACTGAACGTATAAGACATTTCAAATAAAAAATAATAAAAGTCTTGCTAGCTTGCTTGAAAGTGTATCTCTTTTAGATATATAATACTTTATACCCTAGACTTAAAATTGTGATTTCCATTACACTTAATTAGTATATGAAATATTAAGTACTATTTTTAAAAGACAGGTTCTCAAACTCAAGGATTAACAAACATTTGCAAAGTGAGCACCAAAGTCTTTGTATATTTGTTAACAAAAACACAAATCCAGAATACAAAATCTATCTGAAATTAAGCAAATATCAAATTATTTAAATATGACTCCGCCTGTATAAAGAGAAAATTAAAATCTTAGTTACACACAAAGTTTTGCACACAATGGGTTTTGTCAGTACACATTTTTTTTTTTTTTGAGACAGAGTTTCGTTCTTGTCACCCAGGATAGAGTGCAATGGCGTGATCTTGATCTTGGTTCACTGCAACCTCTGCCTCCTGGGTTCAAGGGATTCTCCTGCCTCAGCCTCCCGAGTAGCTGGGATTACAGGCACCTGCCACCACACCCAGCTAATTTTTGTATTTTTAGTAGAGACAGGGTTTCACCATGTTGGGCAGGATGGTCTCATACTCCTGACTTCAGGTGATCCGCCCGCCTTGGCCTCTCAAAGTGCTGGGATTACAGGCGTGAGCCAAGGCGCCTGGCTGTAAGTACACTTTTTTGTTTGTCTCTTTTGAGATGGAGTCTCCCTCTGTCGCCCAGGCTGGAGTGCAGTAGCTCGATCTCGGCTCACTGCAACCTCTGCCTCCAAGGTTCAAGCGATTCTCCTGCCTCAGCCTCCTGAGTAGCTGGGATTTGTACAGGCACGTGTCACCATGCCCGGCTAATTTTTGTATTTTTAGTAGAGAAGGGGTTTCATCATGTTAGTCAGGCGGGTTTTTTTTTTTTTTTTTTTGGTTGAGACGGAGTCTCCCTCTGTCGCCCAGGCTGGAGTGCAGTGGTGCCATCTCAGATCTCTGCAAGCTCCACCTCCCGGGTTCACGCCATTCTCCTGCTTCAGCCTCCAAGTAGCTGGGACTACAGGCGCCCACCACCTCGCCCGGCTGATTTTTTTTTGTATTTTTAGTAGAGACGGGGTTTCACCGTGTTAGCCAGGATGGTCTCAATCTCCTGACCTCCTGATCCGCCCACCTCGGCCTCCCAGCTGGGATTACAGGTGTGAGCCATGGTGCCCAGCCTTTCTTTTTTGATACAAAGTCTCGCTCTGTCACCCAGGCTGGAGTGCAGAGGCACTATCTTGGCTCACTGCAACCTCTGCCTCCCGGGTTCAAGCAATTCTGCCTCAGCCTCTCGAGTAGCTGGAACTACAGGTGGCTGCTACCTTGTCTGGCTAATTTTTGTATTTTTAGTAGAGACAGAGGTTCACCATACTGGCCAGGCTGGTCTCAAACACCTGACCTTGTGATCTGCCCGTCTTGGCCTCCCAAAGTGCTAGGATTACAGGGGTGAGCTACCATGCCCGGCCTTGTCAGTAAACATTTTAAAAAAACAAAATAACTCAACCACCATTCCTTAAAGTCTTTGTACAAATATGTGCTAGAAACTAAAAGGACTTTTAATAATTTCAAGATTACATAGAAAAATACATTTTTTGTTGTTGAAATTACAAATAGTTTTGCTTTTGAACTTATAAACATTTTCGGGATTCAGTCCAAAGTTTCTAGAGAACAGTTTCTATAAATATACTTAAACTTTTCGTAGAGATGGGGTCTTCTCACTTTGTTGCCCAGGCTGCTCTCAAACTCCTGGGCTCAAGCAATCCTCTGGCCTCAGCCTCCCAAAGTGCTGGGATTACAGGTGCAGTTTCAATATTAACGTGGATTTTTCCCCCATTAAAAAAGGAAAGAATTCTATCTGAAAACCATACTTAACAGAGTCCATTTTCCCCAGTAAGTTCTCCCTCAAAACCAGTCATAAGCTTTCACATATAAGCTCTTCCCACAACTATTTTGAAGAAAATTTGCTACTTCACATGTTCTCCTTACTCATTTAAAATGAGATTTTGTAGTTATTTGGTGACAAACTATTGTTTAGACGACTTTGTCTAAATATGTACTGATATCAGACAAAAAGTAAATATCTGCAAATATCTGAGGCTATCTCAATTTAAACAAGAATTTTATTTACATGATGATCACAGGTAACTGTTGATTCAAATAAGACATTCTGGGTTGATTAATGCCATTACTCTACAAATAGTCCTTTTACAAAGCTACGTTCAAATTTCCCATGCCATGCATTTCACAACGAGGACCTGGATTCAGGTAGTAGGTTAGAAAGCCTATGATCAATCATGACAAGCTGACTTTGACTAACAGTCATCCCGTTAAAAAAATGAAAGCCACAAACATGTGCTTTCTTGCCCCTTTCTGGACAGCAACCAGTCACAGAATATTTTAGGATATATTGCATAGAATGGCTCCCTCAAACAAATCAGTCCTCCGGAAGCACAGGATAAAAAGAATGTTTGGGAAATATTTTCTGTAAGGTCACTACATTAAAAATTATCCTATATCTATCTTTATTTTTTTTAGTCTTCCCAACAAAGAATCTGCTATGTAATTTCTATTAATAGCTCTAAAAGATGGGGAAAGTATTTTATCCTCAGGCAGACACTTTCAGTTTCTTTTTCTTGGCTTTCAGTACTGGAGGCAGAGAAATCTTAAAGGCTGTCCTGAAATTACAGAGAGGAAAACATGTTTCAATATTCTAGAGCTGTGAAGTATTAGCCACCCACACAATCTCAAAGATACTTACTCGCACGTAGTGCAAATGGGGCTGAAATTGCAGAATACTGTAAATTAAAAAAAAAAAGAAACAATGGGGTGGCTGAAAAAACAACACAGTTGAGAAACTGTTTTCCTGCCCCCAAACATAGAAAAAAAAGAAAAACTAGGTACATGAACTTACTTGACAAACACACAGAACAGACATAACCAATTTCAATGAGATTTCGATGACAGAAGCAAGCAGCCCTGTAGTCAACATGAACTGGGGGTGGGAGGATTAACTGAGATCTCTGATCTTGATCGGGAAGAAACACCCACTGTAAAACAAACAAACAAACAAAAGAAATTTTATTTAAAAAATGGGAAAAAAATAACGTGAAGCCCCACCCTTCTAGGCCTTGGAACTCCAACGCCTGCATTTATTGCTTTCTCCCGAGTACTAGCACCAGCCATCCTGCTTCCATTCCTTTCCCAGGACACAGAGGTCATCCTTCCCTACAGGCATCAGGGTCACCACTGCTGTCTCCTTACCAGCAAATACTGCAGAAGGGAGGGCATCTGAGGCACCTTCAGGTACAGTCCTCCCGTGATGTCACAAGCCTGCAAGACACAGAGGGCTTGCTGCCAAACTCACACTTACCTAGGGTTTCCAGAGGAATGGGATTCTCACCAGCAATGCCTCAGGTCTACAAAATCAGAGGAGGATATGACACTGCAAATTATTATTATTATTATTTATTTTTATTATTTTGACAGAGTCTTGCTCTGTTGCCCAGGCTGGAGTGCAGTGGCACAATCTCGGCTAACTCCAACCTCTGCTTCCGGGTTCAAGCGATTCTCCTGCCTTAGCCTCCCGAGTAGCTGGAATTGCAGGCATGCACCACCACGCCCGGCTAATTTTTGTATTTTTAGTAGAGACAGGGTTTCGCCAGTCACATGGTAATTCTATGTTTAACTTTTCCAGGAAGTTGTGAACTGTTTCCTGAAGCGGCTATACCATTTTACATTTCCAGCAGCACTGTAGGAGGGATCCAACTTCTCTATATCCTCACCAACATTTATTATTAGCTGACTTTTGGATAACAGCTGTCCTAGTGAAGTGAAGTAATAGCTCACTGCGGTTTTGACTTACACTTCCCTGGTCAGTAACGATATTAAGCATCTTTTCATGTGCTTCTTGGCCATTTGCAGATCTTTGGAGAAATATCTGTTCAAATCCTTGACCTACTTTGAAGTGAGTTATTTGTCTTATTTTTGAATTTTAAGAGTTCTTTATATAATCAGAATACTAGTCCCTTTATCAGATACATCATTTGCAAATATCTCTCCCAGTTGTCTTTTTACCTTGGAAGCACAAAAATTTTTAATTTTCATGAGATTTGTTTTCATTGTATTTTGTTAATTTTATTATGTAAAAAGAAACTGTGAGATGGCTTTATTCTGTTCTCTTTAAGAAATAACACTTTTTGTCTAGGTGCAGTGGCTCATGCCTGTAATCCTATCACTTTGGGAGGCCAAGGCTTCAGGACTGTTTGAGCCCAGGAATTCAAGACCAGCCTGAGCAACATAATGAAACCCCGTCTCTACAACAAATTTAAAAAATTAGGCCGGGCGCGGTGGCTCATCCCTGTAATCTCAGCACTTTGGGAGGTCAAGGCAGCAGATCACTTGAGGTCAGCAGTTCAATACCAGCCTAGCCAACAGGGTAAAACCCCGTCTCTACTAAAAATATAAAAATTAGCTGGGCGTAGTGGCGGGCACCTGTAATCCCAGCTGCTTGGGAGGCTAAGGCAGGAGAATCACTGGAACCCAGGAGTTGGGGTTTCAGTGAGCCAAGATCACACCACTGCACTCCAGCCTGGGCGACAAGAGTGAAACTCCGTCTCAAAAAACTACAAAATTAGCCAGGCAGTGTAGTGCATGCCAGTGATCCCAGCTACTCAGGAGACTGAGTGGGAGGATCACTTGAGCTGGGGAGGATGAGGCTGCAGTGAGCCATGATCACGCCACTGCATTCCAGCCGGGGCAAGGGCAAGACCCTGTCTCAAAATAAAATAAAATAAAAATAACACTCTTTTGAATTTGGTCCTCTTTTTCTAAGCTTTTGCTATCTTCAGAGTTTTCTAAAGACACAAAACACTCGCGCTCTCCTGGTTGCTGACACTAAGGTTTCCTGTCCATGTTCATGGTTTTTCCCAACAATCACTCATCTATTCATTTGATAAACACAGCTTTCTCGCTTTGACATGGCAGTGCTTCCGTTTACACTGAAAACCCTAGCTCTGATCCTAGGACCTTGAGGCTCCTCTGAAAGTACCGTCCTGGTTCAGTTGGTCTGTTAGATTCATTTACACATTTAACAACTGTTTTAGAGCACTGTGCAGGGTTACAGCAATAAACATCACAGAGTCCATCCTCCTGAAGTTAACATTCTAGTGGAGAAGGCAGAGAGTAAATCAGGTAAGTAAATGCACAAATGATGTTACAGGTTATGATCATTTCTATGAAGAAAAATAAAGTAGGCTAAGGGGAGTGGGAGTAACACTAACAATGGTGGTCAGGGAAGGCTTCTCTGAGGAGGTGACACAGAAGTAGAGACCTGAAGGCAGGCAGGGAGTAGGCCATGCAAATACCTGCGGGAAGAGCTTGCAAGCAGAGAGAACAGCAAGTGCATCGCCCCTCTGGCCGAAGCAGGCCTGTTTCAGACAACAGCAACGGGGCAGGGCGGTGGGGCCAGACTGAACAGGGAGAGTGTGGAAGACACCGGGCAAAAGCTTCCCAGGAGCCTCAGCAAGCAGCATCTGGAAGGCCCTGGCAGGCCCTGACTCTGGGTTTTAGTCGACGTGTGATAATAGGCCATGGGGGGTTTTAAGCAAGTGAGCAACAGGTTCTAATTTATATTAGGTTGGTGCAAAAGTAATTGCGGTGTTTACTGCTTTAAAAAAAAAGGCAAAAACTGCAATTACTTTTGCACCAACCTTGTATTTTGAAAGCTTCATTCTGACAGCTGTTCTGAGAACCAACTTTCAACATTTATTTATTTTTTTTAAAAAAGGGAGACAGGGTTTCCCTGGAGTGCAGTGGCATGATCATAGCTGACTGCAGCTTCGAACTCCTGAGCTCAGCCAGGAGATATATATACACACACATATATATATACACACATATATATATATATATACACACACATATATATATACACACACACACACATATATACACACACACACACATATATATATATATATATATATATTTTTTTTTTTTGAGATAGAGTCTTGCTCTGTCACCCAAGCTGGAGTGCAGTGGCGCAATCTTGGCTCATGTAAGCTCCGCCTCCTGGGTTCACGTCATTCTCCTGCCTCAGCCTCCTGAGTAGCTGGGACTACAGGCGCCTGCCACCACGTCCGGCTAATTTTTTGTATTGTTAAAAGAGACGGGGTTTCACCATGTTAGCCAGGATGGTCTCGATCTCCTGACCTCGTGATCCGCCTGCCTCAGCCTCCCAAAGTGCTGGGATTACAGGTGTGAGCCACCGTGCCAGGCCTCAGCCAGGATATATTTTAAAGGCGGAATCAACAGGATTTGCTCATGGTTATGAAAGGAGGGAAGAGAAGAGACAAGGAAGAGTTAGGTTTTTGCCCGAGCTGCTGAGTGAACTGCACTGCCACTTAGGGAGATGGGGCAGGAAGAGGCTGAGAGGACAAACCAAGAGCTCTCTGGTTTGGACACATGACGCTGAAGATGCCTGCCAGACGTCCAAGAGGAGGTGCTACATACACGGCTGATTCTGCAAGTCTGGAACTCAGGACAGTCTGGGACTGGACTAGAGAAATGAATGTGAGGGCCGAGGAGGTAGAGCTGGTATGTGAATTCATGGCAGAGACAAGATCGTCTTGGAGTTAACAGACAACGTGTAGACTGAAATGTGTTGCTAAGAAATGAATTCAAACTTTTTGAATTTTTACTACTGAAATACAATACGTACAAGAGTCTATATACACAATGTGTAAGTATGGTTTAAATAATCAAATGAACATCATATACCTATGATCAAGCTGAAGAAACAGTAGAGTCTCAGAACCTTTGAAGCCTGTGAATTTTCCCATTGGACCTCGCTCTCCCCATCCTTCATCCCCAGCAGTAACCTAAATTCAGGGTTTGTCACAGTTTTGTGCTTGTAACTGATCCTTTAGGAAACAACATTTGTGGCCAAAAAACATCTAACAATAACTCAGTAATTTCTTCAGACTTACTTTAGGGTTTTGTTTCCTTTGGGTTAAAGTAAAATTCAGTTTTTGTCTTTTTCATTAAAAAGCAACGTCTGACAGTGCTGCCCAGTGGAAACAGAATGCAGGCAATATGTAATTTAAAATGTTCCAGCAGCTCCACACGCAAGGGGGAAATAAATAGATAAAATCAGGTTCAATAACATACTGTATTTAACCCAATATACCCAAAGCACTTTCATTTTAAATTGTAATCACTATAAAAATCACTAATTGTCATAATCACCCACACAAAGCATGGTTTTAAAACATACCTGTTGGAGGAGCCCTGAGTCGGAATCTAAAACACAGGCATCAATCAAAATATTCTGAAAGAAACGTTTTGAAAATATTACAGAAATAATAACGGTAATGATTACCCTATACTGAGAACCTACTACATGCCATACTCTATGCTTAAAATAGCTCCCTCAATACGCAACATGACTCTGCACGGCAGATATTTGCATTTGGCAGCTGAAGCACCCAGGACATGGCTGGGCTGTGGTCACAGAGCCAGCGGGTGGGAAAGCTCTCACCCCACTCGGCCTGTCTCCAAAGTTCAGGCTCTTTTCACTACATCAGGCTGTCACTCCACAACAGAGAACATTATGCATGGCTATAGCAGCATTTTATGTTAAGACTGAAGTTTTGCTTTGTTTTTTTGAGGCAGAGTCTAGCTCTGTTGCCCAGGCTGGAGGGCTATGGCGCGATCTCCACTCACTGCAAGCTCCGCCTCCCGGGTTCACATCATTCTCCTGCCTCAGCCTCCCGAGTAGCTGGGACTACAGGCGCCCACCACCACACCCAGCTACTTTTTGTATTTTTAGGAGAGACGGGGTTTCACCATGTTAGCCAGGGTGGTCTCGATCTCCTGACCTTGTGATCTGCCCGCCTCGGCCTCCCAAAGTGCTGGGATTAGAGGCATGAGCCACCTCGCCCGGCTAACACTGAATTTTTAAGAAGGTTTTCTTTCTTTATAAATACATCAAAGAAGAAAATGTATTATACTTCATCTGAACATTTCAACTCTTTGCAAAGTAAAAACATTGAATCTTTATAGATCTCACCACAGCAAAAAGAAAAAGAAATTGAGGCAAGGTTTATACAGCAAACTGTCAAACCAGAGTTTCTTGGCATAGGGTCCATGGATGGGCTAAAGGTTACCTGAATGCCATGAAACTCTATGCAAAACTGTGGTTGAGTGCACATTGTTCTGGGAATGCATCAGCTTCTCAAGTGGTCCAGGACCCAAAATAGAAAAAAGACCAGAACATTCCTTGCCCATTCATAAGGTTACGTAGTCAGAATACCTCAGAGTACAGCATTCAAAAAATGAAACTGACTCCTTCATTATGAAACAAATACTTTAAATGGCAGGCTCTCAGTTCACCTGTTTCTGTGCTGCGAAGATGACATTCATGAAGTTCATATACTGCAACGCACTGTCTTCTGCAGCCTTAATCACCTAAAAATCACAGTCATGTTAATTCTGCCCAGGCACATCCCAGTCCTCTCACACCAATGTCACATAATATATTGCGAACCACAACCAACATTACTCCAGTTTGTCTTCCCATTTATCATTGTTAAATGATACCTAAAGTATAAAGATGACAGTAACATTTCCCCCAAAATCCTACCACCCAAGGACAGTCCACGTAAGCGTTTGATGAACTCCTTCTGGGGAGCACCTACGTGGGCAGGTATATACATGCACACCCAAAACATGAACACAAACATACACAAAATACATATACACACACACACCCAAAATACACACACACCCAAAATACACACACATACCCAAAATATACACATGCACACCCAAAATACACACACACTCGCAAATTACACACACCTACCCACCCAAAATATACACATGCACACCAAAATACATGCACACCCAAAATACACACAACTATCCACCCAAAATATACACATGCACACCCCAAATATACACATGAACCCCCAAAATACACACCCCCAAAAATACACACGTCCCCAAAAATACACACCCCAAAACACACACCCCCCAAAATACACACACTGCAAATACATACACATACACCCAAAATTCACAGGTATGCACATCCAAAATACATACACACCCAAAATACACAGGTATGCACACCCAAAATACATATACACTCAAAATATACACACCCCAAAAGTACACACACCCTCAAAATACACACACCCAAAACACACACAACCAATAAACACACCCCCAAAAAATACACATCCAAAGCATACCCCCAAAATACACACCCCTCAAAATACACACACCCCAAATACACACATAAAATATACACAAACCCCAAAAACACCCAAAACACACAAACATACCCCAAATACATACACACACCCAAAACACACACACATCCAAAATATACACACATACATACACCCAGAATACACACACATCCAAAATACACACACTCACATGTGTCAGGATGATTACTTAGCATTCTGCAACCTGCTTTTTGAGTCCACAATATATGTGGGAAAAAATATTCTTTTTTGTTTTTTGTTTTTTTTTTTGAGATGGAGTCTCGCTCTGTCGCCCAGGCTGGAGTGCAGTGGCCGGATCTCAGCTCACTGCAAGCTCCGCCTCCCGGGTTTACACCATTCTCCTGCCTCAACCTCCCGAGTAGCTGGGACTACAGGCACCCACCACCTCGCCAGGCTAGTTTTTTGTATTTTTTAGTAGAGACGGGGTTTCACCGTGTTAGCCAGGATGGTCTCAATCTCCTGACCTCGTGATCCACCTGTCTCGGCCTCCCAAAGTGCTGGGATTACAGGCTTGAGCCACCGAGCCCGGCGGGAAAAAATATTCTAATGTCCATGAATTAGAATGTATACTTCTAGAATATATGCTTCTTGCAGACTTCATAAATTTCCACTATTTAAACAGTTTCCAATTCGCAGTTTTAAACAATGTTCTGATGACACCCTCATATACTCTCTACACAGCTCTCTAATTACCTCCGGAAAATAAGCAGTGATTACTGAAGTGTATGCACATTTAATTTTGATACAGATTACCAAAATGCACCCCAGAAAAATTTTTACCAATTTATCCTCCTATCAGCAATGCATGAGAATAACCAATCCCCAACATCACCATCAACCCCGGGAACTGCCAGCTTTTTCATTTGTGCTAAACAACCGTGATCCACCTGCCTCGGCCTCTCCAAGTGTTGGGATTACAGGCGTGAGCCACCACGCCCGGCCAATTACTTGACATTTCTTTGCTTACTAGTAAGACTGAACATATTTTCAAATGCTAAAACTGACCTTTTGCTTTTGCAGACTGCTCGTTTTCTACTTGTTTTTCTAAAGCTTGACTTTTAACAATGAATTTATGGCCGGGTGCGGTGGCGTGAGCTACTGCACCCAGCCTTCTTCTAGTACTATTATGACTTGAACTTTTACACTGAAATGTTTGATCTTTACTGGAATATATTTAAGTGTAAGTGGTGAGACAAGGAACAAGCTCTGTTTTTCCCCAAATGGCCAATCAGTTGGGCCAGCACCTTTTACTGAGCAACTCATTTTCTCCCCACTAATTTGAAGTGCTTCCTCTGTGACAAGTCCAGCTCTCCCATGTACATGGTTTGATTACTGGACTCTAGACTTTCCTATTTTGTTTGTGTGCTCTGTGCTACTACCACACAGCGACTTGCTCTACATCGTGTTATAAGGACTAATGCAGCAAGCTCCTACTTACTACTCCTTTTCAGAAAGTTCCTGACTATTCTTTTAAATTTATTCTTCCAGATAAACTGTTGAATTTCTCTTTTTTTTTTTTTTTTTGAGATGGAGTCTTGCTCTGTAGCCCAGGCAGGACTGCAGTGGTGCAATCTCAGCTCACTGCAACCTCCACCTCCCAGGTTCAAGCGATTTTCATGCCTCAGCCTCTTGAGTAGCTGGGACTACAGGTGCCCACCACCACACCCAGCTAATTTTTTGTATTTGTACTAGAGATGGCGTTTCACCATATTGGCCAGGATAGTCTCAAACTCCTGACCTCTTGATCTGTCCGCCTTGGCCTTCCAAAGTGCTGGGATTATGAGCCACTACACTCGCCTTGAATTTCTTTTTTAAATCTCCCCACCCTGCCAGGAAAAAAAAAAACCTCCCTGATATTCTGACTGAGATTGTAAATTGAGTTTACAGTATGATTTTGGGAAAACTGACAACCAAGAACAAAATATGGCTCTCCATTTATTCTTCTATCTCTCTCAGAATTTTAGTTTTCCTTATCATCACTTTTATACACTGCTTGTTAAATGAATCCTGGATAGTTAATATTTTTTGCTCCTACTATAAATGGGTTTATTTCCCATCATGTTTTCTTTTTTTTTTTTTTTGAGACAGAGTCTCACTCTGTCACCCAGGCTAGAGTGCAGTGGCGCGATCTCAGCTCACTGCAACCTCCGCCTCCCAGGTTCAAGCGATTCTCCTGCCTCGGGCTCCTGAGCAGCTGGGACTATAGGCATGCACCACTACGTCCAGCTAATTTTTGTATTTTGAGTAGAGACGGGGTTTCACCATGTTGGCCAAGCTGGTCTCGAACTCCTGACCTCAAGTGATCTGCCTGCCACGGCCTCCCAAAGTGCTGGGATTACAGGTGTGAGCCACCACACCCGGCCTCCCATTATGTTTTCTAATTATCTATAGTTGTCATACAAAAAAGTAGTGATTTTTTAATCTTACCAATATCCTTGACTTCATTTCCTGATTATCTATAAAGAGAAAAAAGCAGAAAAAAATTTAACTAGATCTTATTAATCATGTACGGTTTCCTAACCAATTTTTAAACAGTCCAGCAAAGAAATACTAGTAAAGTAAGTAGGATTATAGTTCTCATAGGAAAATGCAGGCTCTTACCTTTAATTTCCTTGTTCATTCTGTGAATGTCTTAATTTCTTAACATTAAGGAATACAAAAATATTATTTTACTTCATAAATATTTATAGTAAAAAGAAATATAACCTCCAATTTTAAATAAACCCAGCATCTACCTAGCTAAGAAGGGAAATGCTCCACTTACCAAGATAAATACACGAGAGTGATTGGGGGTTTTCGGTTACTAACTCTGCAGTCAACTGGGCTTTGTAATCTAACCAAAATATAATCTCTGTACCAGAAAATTAAAATTCCCAACACTTGACTGTCCTATTGTTATCTACCGTGTCCTAAATTTGAATCCTGGGACAAGAAGTATTGATTTACAAAGATGTTCAGGCAACTCACATCAAACTCTAGAACAAAATAATCACTCAATACTGCCCCTCCCCCAAAAATTAATGCCATAAGACTGAGAAAACATCACACAGATAAAATGGAAAGGTATTGCCCTAAGCTACATGCAAAACCATCTGTTCACCTATGGAGAAGTGGCCACTCATTTATTAAGCTTCAGGGCTCCTAAACGGCTTTTAAAAATCAAACACTGTTCCCAAGTCAAGAAGAAAATGAAAACATTTAAAAAGTCTGAATTTATCAAAATAAGAAACAAGAAAGCACCCTGAAGCAGTGTTTCTTGCAGGCAGAAAGACATAATGGAGAAGCTAGAGTTTTCTCACTCTTCCCCATTTCCAGTTTTTACAGCTTGTCTTAAAAAACATTTCAAAGCCAGCCACGCACAGTGGCCTGTAATCCCAGCACTTTTGGGAGGCCGAGGTTGGTGGATCACTTGAGGTCAGGAGTTCAAGACCAGCCTGGCTAACTTGGTGAAACTACATCTCTACTAAAAATACAAAAAAATTTAGCCAGGTGTGATAGCAGGCACCTGTCCCAACTACTTGGGAGGCTGAAGCAAGATAATTGCTTGAATCCAGGAGGCGAAGATTGCAGTGAGCCAAGATTGTGTTACCGCACTCCAACTTGGGTTGACAGAGTAAGACTCTGTCTCAAAAAAAGAAAAATTCAAAACCAATATAAACTATTTTTTAAAAATTACCCTTCAGTTGAGAGTACTCACACCTCCCATTAATGGGCACCCAAGGTTCTAAGAAATATCACAAGTTAAGATATGTTTATTACAGAAGACACCTTTTAAATGATTCAGACACCAAGGATACAGCAAAGTGCTTTGGCCAGGGATCCTGCCAGCAAAGTTTCTGTATGTTGACCCTTTATGTCACCTGCAAATAACAGAAAATATTTAAAAGGGAATTTTTAAGTACTTTCTTGAACTAAAATAATTGGGTGCTTTCCTGAACTAAGTATGCTTTCAAACCAAAACACTCTTCATGAATGAAATCAAACAAGACATTTTCAAACTAGGTTTAAAAACATAGCAATGTGTTCTTGGTAATGGTTAACTAAGCAACTTTTTAACCTTTTCTCAATGTAAAACATCCTGGTGTTTGTTCAGGGGCTAGCAGGAGGGCAAGGGGGAACAGGGAGTTACTGTTCAACAGGTACGGAATTTCAGTTTGTAAAGATGAAAAAGTTCTGGCGATAGACGGCGGTGATGATTGCAAAACAAGGTGAATATACTCAACATTACTGAACTGTACACTTAAATATTGTCAAAATGGTAAATTTTATGGTAAGTAAATTTTACATTAGAAATTCTAAAAATTGGTAACATGGCAAATTTTGTTATTTGTACTTTACCATACACACACACACAACAAGATCCTGTTTTTACTTGGAAAGGTTCCAGTTTATTCATGATCTATGTGGTACAAAATGTCACGCATAAGTCTAGCAGCCTGGACAGAGTACAAGGCTCTGAGGCCCCCTGCCCTCCCTCTCCCACCATCCCCTCCTTCCCTCTGCGCTCAGCCAGTGCAGAGAAGACTGGAGAAACTCTTTCCTCTAGCCATGAGAAGCAGGGAGGAGTTTGCCACTTGTTTGGTGCCCTGGGTGAAAAAAGTCACTCAAGATATCAAAATCCTAAAACTACAGTTCAAGAGGGCAAGGAGCCCAGATTGACACTCTGTGCAAGCCAGCTTAGAGCTGGTCCAGGAGAACTGACGCCCCATGGGTGAGGTCAGACCAGAAAAGGTCTTGAACACTATACTGTGAAGCTGAGCTGAGACTTAATCCTGGAGGCCAGTGACTCTCAAAGTGAGATTCTGGAACCAGCTATAGGGGCACCACCTGGGACTGTAATAGAAATATAAAGTCTCCGGACCTCCCTAGATCCAGTGAATCGGAAACTGAGTGGGGCCTGACACTGTTTTAACAAGACTTCCAGCTGATTTTTTAACAGGTTTATAATTTACAAACCATAAATTCTGGTCTAAAAGTACTTTTAGGGATGCAATTTAATTATTTTTAGTAAATTTACAATTATGCAATCATCATCACAATCCAATTTTAGAACAGTCTCCTATTACCCCAAAAGATCACTTGGGCCCATTTGCAATCACTCCCGAGTCTCCGCCCAGCCCTGGGCAACCACTAACCAACTTTCTGTCTCTATAGAATTGTCTTTTCCCTCAGGTGACTCTGATTCAGGCTAAGGTTTGGAAACCACCACCTGCAGGCAGAAGGGAGCCAGGAAAGGCCTATGGGCCCAGGAATAGCAGCTTTGATTTTTAAGATGATAACTCTGGGCCGGGCGCGGTGGCTCAAGCCTGTAATCCCAGCACTTTGGGAAGCCGAGACAGGCGGATCACGAGGTCAGGAGATCGAGACCATCCTGGCTGACACGGTGAAACCCCGTCTCTACTAAAAAAATACAAAAAACTAGCCGGGCGAGGTGGCGGGCGCCTGTAGTCCCAGCTACTCGGGAGGCTGAGGCAGGAGAATGGCGTGAACCCGGGAGGCGGAGCTTGCAGTGAGCTGAGATCCGGCCAC
>NC_037679.1:82849734-82862473 GCF_003255815.1 Theropithecus gelada | reverse complement strand
AAAAAAAAAAAAAAAAAAAAAAAAAAGATGATAACTCTGGAGGCTGAGTGCAAAGACTTGACTGGGAAGACAGGAGTCAGAAAACCAGTTAGAAGCTATAACAATCATCTAGAGCAGTGGCTCTAAACGTGGGGTGAATGTGCCCTACAGGGGGCATCTGCAATGTCTGAAGACATATCTGGTTGTCACAACTAGGGGATATTATGGTGTCTAATGGTCCAAGGCCAGAAATGCTGCTAAACATCCTACAACGCATAGGACAGCTGCCACAACAAAGAATTATCCAGCCCAAAATGTCAATAGTGCTGAGGTTGATCAAGATGACAATAAGGGATGAGGCCTGGGTGTGGTGGCTCACACCTGTAATCCCAGCACTTTGGGAGGCAGAGGCAGGAGGATAGCTTGAGCCCAGGAGTTCCAGACCAGCCTGGGCAACGTAGCAAGACCCCATCTCTATAAAAATTTTTAAAAATAAAAAATAAAAAGATGACAATAAGGAGTGGGATTCTGGAGACACTTCTGAGGCTAAACAACTAGGATTTTGTAGCTGATTAGATGTTGGATGTGAGGAGGAGTTAAAAATGAAAGCTTTAAGTTTAGAAAACTAGGTGGATGGGGGCTGACAGAAACAGAATGGAAATGGTGGTGTGATTGAGAGCAAAGATAATGAGACTAGCCGGGGCCATGACAAGAGACTGTGGGACGCTGAAATGGAGGCATTTGAGCGTGAAAGAAAGTCTGGGTTAGAGACAAAGTTGGAAAGTGTCCATATATAAAAGATAATTAAAGGCAAAAGTGGATAAGAACATACAGAGGGAGAAAAGATGAAAATCATGTGTCGAATTAAAAACGTATTTTAAGAGACAAGATGAAGGAAAAGCCAGAAATAGAGACTATGAAGTAATGTTTCAAGAAAAGAGGATAAACAGGTCACAGGGCATTCTTAGAAGCCAAAAGACATGTTTCAAGAAGTAAAGGCTGGTCAGCAGTGTCAAATGCCGTAGAGGCTAGGCAAATAACGAACCGACTTTGATGAAAACGATTTTTAAAAAGAGAGAACGTGCAGGCAACAATATAAAGAACCCACATCTTTTAACTTAAAGCCTAAAGGACCTCCAAAATCAACCCTATTTGCAAAATAACAATTTTTAAAAGCTGTTACTTTTGGTCATTAGATCTTTAATCTCTTCAACAATAACTTCATTCGCTGAGGTTAAAAGTTCGTATTTTCCGTCTTTACTCCCAGAGGGATTAAATTCAGGAGGGTTGCCAGGGTCTCCGAAGAAGTCTCCAAGTCTGCCATTCTTTCCAGGATATAAGAATCGGCTGAAACAGCAGGGGAAAAAACCTGGTTACACCAGGCCTCACTGCCCATGCTCACTCATGATCAGAATGAAATTCAGCAGACAACAAACAAAATCACAATGTGGGATTCACAAAATTCTACAGTCAATTTCATTTTTTTAAAAATGTGTAAGATAAAATTTTTTTTTTAATGTGTAAGAAAAAGGGTATAAAAACAAAGTAAAAATGTATAAAATAGGCAAACTGGCCACAGAATGTTTTACTGGTTCCAGTGTTTTCTGAAAAGTGTGGGGAAATACAAAGGGTGTTGGGTTATCATCTCCGAAATGCTGCAGAGGGGTGCCTGTGCCTTCCTTTCTCAAATGACAACCACAACAGGTTCATACCAAATTCCAACTCACTACTAGTTCATTATTTGAGGTACACATCCATCCCAGTAATACAAATCTGGTCCAAAGGTCCCTGAAAGATTCTCCCAGTGATTCATGACTCTTTTTTTGTTTGAGACACAGTCCTGCTCTGTCACCCAGACTGGAGTGTAGTGGTGCAGTCTCAGCTCACTGCAACCTCCACCTCCCGGGCTTAAGTGATTCTCGTGCCTCAGCCTCCCGAGTAGCTGGAATTACAGGTGTGTACCACCAGGCCCCAGCTAATTTTTTGTATTTTTAGTAGAGATGGGGTTTCACTATATTGGCCGCTATGTATGGCTGGTCTCAAACTCCTGACCTCAAGTAATCTGTCCACCTCAGCCTCCAGAAGTGTTGGGATTACAGGCGTGAGCCACCGTGCCCAGCCTCATGACCTTTTTTTTTTTTGAGATGAAGTCTTTCTCTGTCACCCAGGCTGGAGTGCAGTGGCGTGATCTTAGCTCACTGCAAGCTCCGCCTCCCAGGTTCACGCCATTCTCCTGCCTCAGCCTCCCGAGTAGCTGGGACTACAGGTGCCCACCACCATGCCCGGCTAATTTTTTTTTTTTATTTTTAGTAAAGACGGGGTTTCACTGTGTTAGCCAGGATGGTCTTGATCTCCTGACCTCGTGGTCCGCCCGCCTTGGCCTCCCGAAGTGCTGCAATTACAAGCGTGAGCCACCGCACCCGGCCATGGCCTCGTGACTTTAAAAAAAAAAAAAAAAACTTTGACAGGTATAGTTTTTACTGGTATTGTAACCAAACTAGCATCATATTTTCATCCAATTCTGAGAAAAAAACATGTAGTGAGGATGGGAGTAAGAATATGTGTTTGGTGGCCCATGGGCTCTTTCACCCACCAGAGGAAGCAGGCAGCCCTAAGAACCAAGAAAATCTGAGAGCTACCATAGAAATATGTTGGTAAGCAAGAGTCTTCTATTGTAATGTGGTGATTAAGACATAGAAGAGCCAGGCGTGGTGGCTGATCCCTGCAATCCCAGCACTTTGGGAGGCTGGGGTGAAAGGATTGCTTAAGCCTAGGAGAGCAAGACCAGCCTGGGCAACACAGTGAGAGCCTATCTCTATAAAAAATTCAAAAATTAGCAGAGTGTGGTTGTGAACACCTGCAGTCCTAGCTACTTGGGAGGCTGAGGCAGGAGGATCACTTATGCCCAGAAGTTCAGAGGCTACAGTGGCCCATGATAGTGCCACCATACTCCAGCCTGGGTGACAGAACAAGACCCTGTCTCAAAAAACAAAAAAAACAGATATCGAAGAGTTGTGTCTTACATGGGAATTCAACTCTTCTGTCAGTGCATAATGTGAGAAGTAAATATGGCCCAAATTATTCACAAAAACTTTGCTGTATCCACGGTCACATTTACACATCAGCTGCAGGCTATGCACCATCTTGCAGTGAGTCTAACACAGCCAGTTTCACACCAGTGTGAGAAACGACCACTGTTTCTTCTGCCAAGCACCAGATGGAGTAGTTGGCTTGGGTTTAGAAGCCAGTGTTATAAGAAAAATCCTTATTTCTAAGCACCAGGTTCACTCACAGAGCAGGGAAACAGGCCATGAGAACTATGCAGAGCCAAAAGTAAACAGAATCACATCTCCCATCTCACTTGCACTCTGGGGCAGACACAAAATGGGAAGACAGGTGAGGGAAAGTAGCTGCCCGACTGGATAGCTCTCTTCCCCTTTCTGCCTAAATAATATAGTTCAATCTGTGCAAATTACACGGGCCATTATGTAACTCTACTACCGACTAACGATGAGGTTTGCAAAATTCATGGATATCACAATGTACACGTACTGGCTCTTGGTGCTGTGGCGGTTCACTGGCACAGAAAACATTTTCTTTTGCAACATGGAATAGGAACAAAACATGCCAACTGGCACAAAAAAATCATGAATGTTAAGCACTGAATAGGAAAAGCAATCACAACGGTCATACCTTTCTTGAATGTGACTCGCTATTACAGCAAGTTTGTTGGAACGATTCATGAATAAATGCGAATTTCCCAGCACCATCACAGCATCTATGCATTTGGATAAGGTAAACTGTTGAAAAAAAAGAAAGACATTAGAAAAACAAATTAGCTATCCAAATAACCATGTCAGGTCTTGACATAATTAAGATTTCGTTTAGATCGGGTGCAATGGCTCAAGCCTGTAATTCCAGCAGCCTGAGAGGCCAAGGTGGGAGGACTGCTTGAGTTCAGGAGTTTGAGACCAGCCTGGGCAACATAATGAAACCTTAGCTCTATAAAAAAGAAACAAAACTAGCCAGCCATGGTGGTGTGCACCCATAGTCCTAGCTGCTCTGGAGGCTGAGGTGGCAGGATCGCTTCAGCCCTGGAGAGCCAGGCTGCAGTAAGCCAAGATTGTACCACTGTACTGCAGCCTGGACAACAGAGCTAGACCCTGTAACAAACAAACAAAAGACTTCATTTAAATTTTAGATAATTATTCACTGTTAAAAATTTGCTCAGGAGCTCCCCTCCTCCAAAGCCATAAACAAAAACACTTAAAAACTATAGTTTTCTAATTTTACTTATATGAGATCATTTCTACATTAGTACAATATTCCACAAATATTTGCAGCGTAAAATTTAAGGAATAACAAACATGTTCTGTGATAAAATTTCCAGCAAACTATTACTATATGTGGAGTAGATAATGAATACATACTGAAAACACTGGAGACCTGTAAAAATGTTTAATATATTTGTTCACTAAGTATACTGAGCCACTACTGTATGTCTGGTATATACTTAGTGAACAATATAGTGGTTGCTCAGTATACTTAGTGGGCAAATGAATTAAAAACTTTTTTTTTTTGAGATGGAGTCTCACGCTGTCGCCAGGCTGGAGTGCAGTGGCCCAATCTCGGCTTACTGCAACCTCCACCTCCCAGGTTCAAGCAGTTCTCCTGCCTCAGTCTCCCCAGTAGCTGGGACTAGAGGCCCATGCTACCACGCCCAGCTACTTTTTTGATTTTTAGTAGAGATGGGGTTTCACCATGTTGGCAAAGATGGTCTCGATCTCTTTACCTCATGATCCGCCCGCCTCAGCCTCCCAAATTGCTGGGATTACAGGCGTGAGCCACCATGCCCAGCCTAAAAACTTTTAAACTTTGAAAAAACAAATACAGAATATCACCTTCCCATAAGAACTAATATTATTAAGATACATAAGTCAGTATTTTTTTTTTTTGGTATTCAAAATGTTCAGAGAAATTTCTCTAGTAACAAACTAAACAAGCGATCCTTGAAGTTTTAGTCTTCATAAGTAGATATTTTCATAATCCTAGAATAAGGTCTGTTTCTCTTAAATAAATACTTCAGGTAGAAAACAGAACACTGGTGGCCAGGAGTGGTGGCTCACATCTCAGCACTTTGGGAGGCCGAGGCAGGCAGATCACCTGTGGTCAGGAGTTTAAGACCAGCCTGGCTTACATGGCAAAACCCCGTCTCTACTTAAAATACAAAAATTAGCTGGGTGTGTTGGCACATGCCTGTAGTCACAGCTTCTCGGGATGCTGAGGTGGGAGGACTGCTTGAGCACCGCAGGTGGTGGCTGCAGTGAGCTGAGATCGTGCTACTGCACTCCGGCCTGGGTGACAGAGTAAGACTCCATCTCAAAAAAAAGACCAAAACACGGTAAATTTCACCCTACTGGAAAAAAGAACCCTTAAATCTATTAAAATTTCTATTTTGCAAAAAGTGACAATATAAATAAAAGTGAAAGAAAACAAGTTACAAACTGGAAAAAAATAGTTGCAACGTATGACAAGTAATGGGTTAATCTTTTAATATAAAGAGTGTCCATAAATGATTAATTTTAAAAAAACCACATGCCATGAATATCTAAAGAAAGAAGTGGGTGATGTCCCAAGAGAGAAATACAAATGGCCACGAATACACTAAAAGCAAATTGAGATTACATTGTTTTTTGCTCCTCATATTGACAAAAGATGAAACAAGGAGAATTAACATCTTGTGTTGGTACAAGAAAAAAGGAACTCTCACACAGCACTGATGAGTGCAAACGCAGCCTTTTTGGAGTAACAGGGCAGCATGCAGTGATGTGCTGGCAGATGTTTAACCATTCACTCTCCAAAAACGAGGTACACATGTACACAAGTACACACAGATATTACTGACACAGTAGTCTGTAGCACACAATTTACAAATAACAGTGAAATGCACAATACTCTTTATGGTAAATTGCATACAGTCAATGGATTCTCACAGAATGCCTATGTTGATTTTTGCTGAATTCTTGTATCCATAGCCAATTGAAAAATGAGTATGGTTTGGCCGGGCACGGTGGCTCACACCTGTAATCCCAGCACTTTGGGAGGTTGAGGCAGGTGGATTGCCTGAGTTCAGCAGTTTGCAACCAGCCTGGGCAACACAGTGAAACCCCAACTCTACTAAAATACACACACAAAAAATTAGCTGAGCGTGGCGGCATGTGCCTGTAGTCCCAGCTACTCAGGAGGCTGAGGCAGGAGAATTGCTTGAACCCGGGAGGCGGAGACTGCGGTGAGCCGAGATTGCACCACTGCACTCCAGCCTGGGCGACAGAGCAAGACTCCATCTCAAAAAAAGAAAAAAGTATGGTTTCAAGTGAAGAATGAGTATAGTTCTAACATGAATATTGTGTGATATTTTTATTTTTTGTTAACAAGCAAAAAGATGCTTATACTTGGTATGAGCAACTGTGTAAGTAACAATTGTAACACTGCATTGTCAGGTTTGTAACACGCAGGGGTGATATGTATGACAGTAAGAACGCGAGGAAGGGGTGGAAATGGATCTATACTGGAGCAAAGCCTCTATATTTTACTGGAATTAAATGAGTATTAACCTAAAGTAGACAATGGTAAGACACATACAGTAATCCCTAGAGCAACTGTTGTGGGTCAAATTATGTCCCCGCAAAAGACATGTTCAAGTCCTAACTTCTGGTACATGTGTATGGGATCTTTTTTGGAAATAGAATCACAAGTAAGAAGAGATCGACCAGGCGCAGTGGCTCACGGCTGTAATCCCCACACTTTGGGAGGCTGAGGTGGGCAGATCACGAGGTCAAGCGATCGAGACCAGCCTGGCCAACATGGTGAAACCCCGTCTCTACCAAAAATACAAAAATTAGCTGGGTGTGGTGGTGCATGCCTGTAGTCCCAGCTACTCGGGAGGCTGAGGCAGGAAAATCACTTTAACCCAGGAGGCAGAGGTTTCAGTGAGCCAAGATCACACCATTGCACTCCAGCCTGGGCAACAAGAGCAAAACTCCATCTCAATTGCTTGAATTCGGGAGGCAGAGGCTGCAGTGAACCGAGATCATGCCATAGGACTCTAGCTCTGGGTGACAGAGTAAGACTCCATCTCAGGAAAAATAAATAAATAAATTAATTAATTAATTCAATGTTTGATAGCACAGTAGGGTGACTATACTTAAAAATTATGTAATGGGCTGGCATGGTGGCTCACACCTGTAATCCCAGCACTGTGGAAGGCCGAAGTGGTGGGATTATAGAACTAGTTGGGAGAACTGCTTGAAGCCAAGAGCTCAAGACCAGCCTGGGCAACATGGTGAGAACCTGTTTCAACAAAAAATACAAACATTAGCCAGACATGGTGGTGTGCACCTGTAGTACCAGCTACTCTGGAGGCTGAGGCCAGAGGACTGCTTTAGCCCAGGAATGTGAGGCTGCAATGGGCTATGGTGGCACCACTGCACTCCAGCCTGGGCAACAGAGTGAGACACTTGTCTCAAAAAAAAAAAAAAAAAAAAAGGAAAAATTACTGATACAGGCAGCAGCTTGGATGGATCTCAAGGGCATTATGTTGGGTAAACAAAAGCCAACCTCAAAGATTACCAACTGTATGATCTATATACAAAATAAAATTATAGAAATGGAGATCTGATTAGCATATTCGTGTTTACTAGCGGTTAGGGATGGGGACTAGGAAGGTTCTGTAACTACTATAGAAGGGGCTCCTTTGTAATAAAGCAACAGTTCCATATCCTGAGGGTGGAGCTGATGAACACACCCATCGATGAATGTAGTAAAACTGCACAGAACCACACACATACACGCACGCACGCACGCACGCACACACACAAATGAGCGCATGTAAAACTTGCAATCTGATTAGGTCTGTAGATTGCACTGACAGTTTCAAAACTGTACTATGGTTATATAAGATGTCACCACTGAAAGAACTTCAGTGATGGGCACACAGGATCTCTCTGTACCTTTTCTGGTTTCCTATGTCTATATTATTTAAAAATAAAATATTTCAAAATAGAAAGTATTTTTTAAGACCACATATTATATGGAATCAATACATGAAATGTCCAGAAAAGGGAATTTAGAGATAGAGGGCAGATCAGTGGTTGCTTGCAGCTTGGAGACAGAAGCAGGGATTGACTGCAAACAGGCACGACGGAACGTTATGCAGTAAAAGAAATGTTCTAAAGCAGAAGTGTGGGGCTGCTTACCCAACTTCGCAAATTTCCTTAAAAAAAAAAATCACTGAATTGTACAGTGGCTGAATATTACAATATGTAAATTATACTTTAATAAAGCCATTTTTTAAAAAAGCAATATAAACACTCAGTTAAATGAGAATTCTCCAAAGGCCTCCTCAAGCAGTCTTACCTGAGATTCCTTTAATGCTTGCTTTCCCCACCAAATTGGGTTGGCATCAACTACAATAACCAGAAGATTCAATTCATCTTCTGAAAATATTAACAAGAAATAAAATTTAAAACATCAGCTTCATAAAAATGAATCAAAGCTAACATTTTGAATTCATAAATTAAATCCAGAGCACCACTATAAGCCTTTAAATATTTATCACCTTCTAATTATGAGATTAACAGAAGACCCAGTTAAAGCTTTAAAGCTGGGCCGGGCACGGTGGCTCACACCTGTAATCCCAGCACTTTGGGAGGCCGAGGCAGTCAGATCACAAGGTCAGAAGATCGAGACCATCCTGGCTAACACGGTGAAACCCCATCTCTACTAAAAATACAAAAAATTAGCCAGGCGTGGTGGTGGGCGCCTGTAGTCCCAGCTACTCGGCAGGCTGAGGCAGGAGAATGGCGTGAACCCAGGAGGTGGAGCTTGCAGTGAGCCGAGGTCGTGCCACTGCACTCCAGCCTGGGCTGGGTGACAAAGCGAGACTCCATCTCAAAAAAAAAAAAAAAAAAAAAAATGTTTTAAAGCACAGTGAGCCCTTAGCAAGCTCTTGTCTACGTCCTGAACCACTATATCTCTAACGCACTAAATGTAAACTCCATGAGGGTGGGAATTTTTGTCTTTTTGTTCACTGCTTATCCTCATTCCTACCACACTGCCTAGCACACTGCAGCTGCTCAATAAATACCTACTGAACGAGGGCCAGGTGTGGTGGCACAGGCCTGTAGTCCCAGCACTTTGAGAGGCCAAAACAGGCAGATGGCTTGAGCTCAGAAGTTCGAGACCAGCCTGGGCAACATGGCAAAACCCTTTCTCTACTAAAAATACAAAAATTAGAGCCGGGCACGGTGGCTCATGCCTGTAATCCCAGTACTTTGGGAGGCCGAGGTGGGCGGATCACTTGAGGTCATGAGTTCAAGACCAGCCTGGCCAACATGGTAAGAAACCCCATCTTTACTAAAAATACACACACACAAAAAAAATTAGCTGGGCTTGGTGGCAAGCGCCTGTAACTCCAACTACTCGGGAGGCTGAGGCAGGAGAATCACTTGAACCTGGGAGGCGGAGGCTGCAGTGAGCCAAGATTGCACCACTGCACTCCAGCCTGGGTGACAGAGCAAGACTTCATCTTGGGGAGAAAAAAAAATAGCCAGGCGTGGTGGCACATGCCTGTAGTCCCAGCTACTCAGGAGGCTGAGGTGGGAGGATCGCTTGAGACCAGGAAGTCGAGGCTACAGTGAGCCATGTTCCTGCCAATGCACTCCAGCCTGGGAGACAGAATGAGACTCCGTCTGAAAAACAAAAAACAACAACAACAAAAAAACACCTGCTGCATTCTGAATGCCTGGTCAAGGACAGAAGGCACTGATTAACCAGTAGTAGGAATCCCAGTGGTAGAATTTCAGGAGCAAAAAATTAAAGGGAGGCTTAGATGTCAATTTGGCCCATACCCATCAAAGCATGTAGCAGCAAGGCCAATTGTAATTAAGAGTCACTTTTTAGGCCGGGCGCAGTGGCTCATGCCTGTAATCCCAGCACTTTGGAAGGCCAAGGCGGGCGGATCACAAGGTCAGGAGATCGAGACCATCCTGGTGAACACGGTGAAACCCCGTCTTTACTAAAAATACAAAAAAATTAGCCGGGCGTGGTGGTGGGCGCCTGTAGTCCCAGCTTCTCGGGAGGCTGAGGCAGGAGAATGGTGTGAACCCTGGAGGTGGCAGAGCTTGCAGTGAGCCGAGATCGCGCCACTACACTCCAGCCTGGGGGACAGAGCGAGACTCCGTACCAAAAAAAAAAAAAAAAAAAGTCACTTTTTAAAAGGTAAAAAAAACCAGGCTGGGTGCAGTAGCTTAAGCCTGTAATCCCAGCACTTTGGGAGGCTGAGGTGGGCAGATCACCTGAGGTCAGGAGTTCAAGACCAGCCTGGCCAACATCGTGAAACCCCGTCTCTACTAAAAATACAAGTATTAGCCAGGCATGGTGGCACACGCCTATAATTCCTGCTACTCGGGAGGCTGAGGCAGGAGAATCGCTTGAACCTGGGAGGCAGAGGTTGCTGTGAGCCAAGAGTGCGCCACTGCACTTCAGCCTGGGCGACAGAGCGGGACTCTGTCTCAAAAAAAAAAAGTAACACAACAGAGGGAAAAGCAATTCCTGCATCAAAATTTTACCGTTAAGAGGAATTCTATTCTCTAAACTAAACAGCCTACAACACATTCATCATTTGTTTGGATTTTTTCTTTTTTTTTTTTTTTTGAGACAGTCTCACTCTGTCACCCAGGCTGGAGTGCAGTGGCGTGATCTTGGCTCACTGCAAGCTCCGCCTCCCAGGTTCACACCATCCTCCCTGCCTCAGCTTCCCAAGTAGCTGGGACTCCAGGTTTAGCCCACCACCACACCTGGCTAATTTTTTGTATATTTTTTCCAGTAGAGACGGGGTTTCACCGTGTTAGCCAGGATGGTCTCGATCTTCTGACCTTGTGATCCGCCCGCCTCGGCCTCCCAAAGTGCTGGGATTACAGGCGTGAGCCACCGTGCCTGGCCTTTTTGAGTGTTTTTTTAAGAGATGGGGGTCTCGATAAACTGCCCAGGCTGGTTTTGAAATCCTGGGCTTGCGATCCTCCTGCGTCCACCTCCCCAGTAGAGTAAGGACTACATGCATGCACCACCCCAAACACATTAGTCCTTCAACAACAGTGTTAAGATGTTGAGGATACTGGGTCCAATCCCTCAAAGAGACTATACTCTAATTGAGGTGACAGATAGACATACAAACCTGTGAGCACACACTGTTATGAAAGGCCCAGGACGCTCATTTATTTATTTATGTATTTTTAAACAAATTTTTGAGACAAGGTCTCAAGGTTGGAGTACAGTATCACAAATATAGCTCACTGCAGCCTTGACGTCCTGGGCTCAAGTGATCTTCCTGTCTCAGTCTCCCACATAACTGGGACAACAGGCGTGCACTACCACATCCAGCTAAAATTTTTTTTTTCTTTCGAGGTGGAATTTTGCTCTTGTTGATCAGGATGGAGTGCAATGGTGCGATCTCGGCTCACCACAACCTCCGCCTCCTGGGTTCAAGTGATTCTCCTGCCTCCGCCTCCTGAGTAGCCGGGATTACAGGCATGCGCCACCAAGCCTAGCTAATTTTGTATTTTTAGTAGAGATGGGGTTTCTCCATGTTGGTCAGGCTGGTCTCGAACTCTTGACCTCAAGTGATCTGCCTGCCTTGGCCTCCCAAAGTGCTGGGATTACAGGTATGAGCTAGCGCGCCCAGCCACCCAGCTAATTTTTAAATTTTTGTAGAGATGGGGTCTCATTTTGTTGGCTAGGCTGGTCTCGAACTCCTGGGCTCAAGTGATCCTCCTACCTCGGCCTCCTAAAGTGTTGGGATTACAGGCGTGAGCTGCCGTGCCTGGCTCCAGGATGCTCATTTAATAGCAAAGAGCAGTAATGCCTTTCCTCCCTCCATACTTTCCTTCCTGCAGTCCTGTCTTCTACATTAGGATAATCTCCACCCTATATTTGATTTCTGCTTATTCAAATCCCAATTACTCCTCAAGGCCCCAAACCAAAGCAAACTCTTTCTTCTTCGTGACTCCCCTACCTCAGAGCAGAAGGAATACCAGCCTCCTCTGCACTAAGCACCGGAATCTGCAATCCCAAAATCCCATTCCATCCTGACAACCACCCAGCAAAGGACATTTTCCTGCCATTTTTCATCAATTATAAGACCACCCCCACCCCATGATTTTTACAACGAATAGTTGTTGACATCTGGATGGTATCCTTATCATTAAGATTAGTGGCATTTTTTCTTTCTTAGTGGTATATTAAATAATGGTACATCTCATAATCAATATTAGATTAGCTGAAATATGAAATACGGTATTCCTATTCTGCAAATGAAAGTAACGTGTCCTAAGTCACATATGGCCTGCTAACAAGTGGCAAGGCCAAAGCCCTGTTCTAAAGACAGATCTGCTTGACTATAAAGACTGTGGCTCTTCACTGCCCCACTGCCCACCTCTGACAACCCACAGCTCTCTCTTCTAATGGCACTTAGCACTTACTACTTCATTTTACAGTTAGTTGTGCTTCTGATCTCTCTTCCCAGTCCTGCCCACTTAAGACTGTGGACTTCTTAAAAAACGATGGGGCCGGGCACGGTGGCTCAAGCCTGTAATCCCAGCACTTTGGGAGGCCGAGACGGGTGGATCACGAGGTCAGGAGATCGAGACCATCCTGGCGAACACGGTGAAACCCCGTCTCTACTAAAAAATACAAAAAAAAAAAA
>NC_037679.1:82796075-82849335 GCF_003255815.1 Theropithecus gelada | reverse complement strand
CAAAAAAAAAAAAAAAAAAAAAAAAAAAGATGGAATTTGCTAATCCTAGGATAAAATAATGTGTGTAAAACAGGACTGGTGTAGTGGCTCACGCTTGTAATCCCAACACTTTGGGAGGTCGAGGAAGAAAGATCACTTCAGCCCAGGAGTTTGAGACTAGCCTGGGCAAAATAGTGAGATCTTGTCTCTTTTTTTCTTTTTTTTTTTGCGACGGAGTCTTGCTCTGTCGCCCAAGCTAGAGTGCAGTGACACGATCTCAGCTCACTGCAACCCCCGCCTCTTGAGTTCAAGCACTTTTCCTGCCTCAGCCTCCCAAGTAGCTGGGATTATAGGCGTGCACCACCTCGTCCAGCTAATTTTTTTGTATTTTTAGCAGAGACGGGGTTTCGCCATGTTGGCCAGGCTGGTCTCAAACTCCTGACCTCAAGTGATCCACCCACCTTGGCCTCCCAAAGTGCTGGGATTACAGGCGTGAGCCACTGTGCCCAGCCACCTTTTTTTTTTTTTAATAGAAAAACCAAACAAAAAAATGTGTAAATCACACAACGAAGCACCTAGGACAGAAGCACTTAATACAACTGTGTCTGCCAGACAGAAAAAGTGTTGCCTGTAAAGAAAAGTGTGCATCTATACACCCACAATGTCCCTGTGAATTTCCTTCTTTAGTTCGCTACCTCATTTGTAGACAGAAGCAATGCCAGGCCTGCCTCCCTCACAGGGTTGTGGTACGGTTTCACATCAATTAAGAGAGGATGGACAATTATTACAGTTCCTGAAAGGGATCCCCTATCTCTATTCTTGCTCCCCACAGTCCATTTTCCACACAACAACCACAGTGATCTTTTAAAATTGCAAACCAGATCATAACACTTCCTGGCTTAAAACTCTACAATGTCTTTGTCTTGCACCTAAAAATAAAGCCTAACTTCTCTATCACGGCCAATAAGGCCCTGCATGACCTGAAACTGGCTGGTTCTCTGATCTCATCCCTCTAGCCTCCTTTTTCTTCAAGACATCTGACTGTGTATGTGGCAGCTAATGTATGAATGGGTCTCCCCACCATCCTCTACCCGCAAGCTCTCCATTCCTCCCTTCTCGGTGTAACTTGTAACTCTGCCACAGGGCCCTTGCACTTAAAGTGCACTTTCCCAGAACTTCACACAATCATTTGAGTCGGTTTCAATATCCTGCATTTTTCCTTGGCCCCGATTAAAACAGCGCCTCCTCAAAGTCACAATGTACTATTGTAACTAGGACCGTATTATTACATGATCTTCATAGCTCTTTTCATCCTTTGAAAAATAATTTATTTTTAAATTTTTTATTGACGAGGTCATGCCCTGTCACCCATGCTGGGAGCAGTGCTCCGATCATAGCTCACTGAAGCCTCGAACTCCTGGGCTCAAGTGATTCTCCCGCCTCACCCTCCCGAGTAGCTGGGACCACAGACACGCGCCCGGCTAATTATTTTATTTTTCTGTAGAGATGGGGTCTGGCTGTGTTGCCCAGGCAGGTCTCGAACTCCCGGCTTCAAGCGATTCTCCCGCCTCGGCCTCCCAAAGTGCTGGGATTACAGGCTTAATCCACCCGGGTGTGACCCGGCCGAAATTATTTTTATTTATTGTCGTCTGTTTCACCCAGTAGACTGTAACCTCCACTAAGGCCCCTGTCTGTCACGATCCCTGCTACAATCCAATAAATAATGCCTGCACACAGGAGGCGATCCAAAAATATTTACTGAATGAATGACTGAATGCCTTGGCTACTCCTCTAAAGACCAAACGGGTTCTATCCAGCCCAAAAGACACACTCCATCTGGCCGGTCATAGCCGGATCGAGCCCGCCGAGCCCCGGAGTCGAACTCCGCCCTGCAGGGTCCTCACCGTCTGAAACCATGGCTGTCCCAGCACCTCAGCGAAGAACAAGCGGTGGTCAGGCGAGCGTCTCAAACGCTGCGCAGCCCAACATCCGGCGCCGCCGAGTGACGCACAAGGTGCTTTGACTCATGCCAGCCCCCTAAGCTGCGGAAGTGGAGTGCGGAGGTGCGCCGGTTGTGGGGTACGGAAGTGCGCCACGGCAGTGCGCCGGAAGTGTGGTGCGGAGGTGTGCGGTGCGCTGTCAGACTGGCTGGGAGGCGGCGCGGCCGGGGGACCCGTTCAAGACAGCGCGGGCGGCTCGGGTGCCCTGGGGCTCCGCCGCAGGAGGACGCCATGGACGACAAGGGTAAATCAGGACAGGCCAGGGCTGCTAGGCTACAGCAGAGCCGTTCAGGGGTCCCCCCAACCTCTCACATCCAGGCTGAGCTCCCGAAGAGATGTCTTTTGAACTTCAGGCTGCTTCACTGGATGTGTTTCCTCGAGTCACAACTAAATCCCCCGCGCTGCTCTTGTTTTCAGGGATGCGCCCTGACGGTATTTGCAGGCACCCCTCCCACACATACGCTCCTTCCCGGTGCCTGTCTCCAGAAGGGCCTTCGCAGTTTCGATTTCCTTATATGTGAAATAGGAGTAAGACTCCCTGCCTTGTTGGATCTGTCATTAAAATTAGAATGAATAAGGCGTATTTGATGTGCTCATCTAGTATGCTTATTAAGTGAAACACAAGGGCAAACTAATATACTTTTCATGTAAAGAAATAAAGGGGAGTGGGTGGAACTCCATATGTATTTGTAACATATATGTGTATGTGAATAGACTTGTATTAGCATAGACTGTCTGGAGGGGTGCAGGAGAAATTGGCAAGGTGGTTGACTTTGGGATCCTCTCAGATCTTAGAGCCAAGAATGCTGAAGAGAGAATGACTTTTCATCATCATTTACTCGGACTTAATTTTTAGGCCTTGCACACCAGTAGCTTTTTCAAAATAATAAAGAGCTCTTGCAAACAGCAAAGTGGTGTTTTCTCTATTCCTATCAACGTTTATTGCATCCCTGAAACTAAATACCCTAAAAAGAAAGTATTTTTTAAATTATTTGCTTCTTAAAAAGTCAGCAGTCATTAACAAGCTCTCTTGCCTTACATGCTGCTAAATGAATTAGATGAATCGCTTTTTTCACTTTTTCCAGAGTTAATTGAATACTTTAAGTCTCAGATGAAAGAAGATCCTGACATGGCCTCAGCAGTGGCTGCCATCCGGACGTTGCTGGAGTTCTTGAAGCGAGATAAAGGTATAGAGAGTCATCTGTTAACATTCTGGGATTTAGGAAAGTCTTTTTTTTAAAAAACGAGACGGAGTCTCGCTCTGTCGCCCAGGCTGGAGTACACTGGTGCAATCTTGGCTTACTGCAACCTCCGCCTCCTGGGTTCAAGCAATTCTCCTGCCTCAGCCTCCTCAGTAGCTGGGACTACAGGCGCACGCTGCCATGCCTGGCTAATTTTTTTGTATTTTAGAGACAGGGTTTCACCATGTTACCCAGGCTGATCTCGAACTCCTGAGCTTAGGCAATCTGCTTGCCTTGGCCTCCCAAAGTGTTAGGATTACAGGCGTGAGCCACTGTGCTCGGCCCCTTTTTTTTTTTTTTTTTTTTTTGAGACAGGTTTGCTCTTGTCTCCCAGGCTGGAGTGCAGTGGCACGATCTTGGCTCACTGCAACTTCTGCCTCTCAAGTTCAAGTGATTCTCTTGCCTCAGCCTTCCGAGTAGCTGGGATTACAGGCATGCACTATCACACCTGGCAAATTTTTTTATTTTATTTTTAGTGGAGACGGGGTTTCACCATGTTGGCCACACTGGTCTTAAATCCTGACCTCAGGTGATCTGTCCGCCTCGCCCTCCCAAACTGCTGGGATTACAGGCATGAGCCTGTGTTCGGCCAGGAAATTCTTCTCATGACTTTTGGAAATGTAGAAAGTGAGAGATGCATGTTTGCCTGCATAAAGTAGTACAGCTCCAAGCTCAGTTTCTGCCTTCATTTCAGACTTTTCAATCTGGAGAGAGCCCTTACATTGTCATCAAAAGGATCCCTATCATAAGTGAAATATACTTTGAATCAAGAGTGACTATTTTATATTGTGTTAACCATGATGCTTAAATTACAGTAGCAGTTCAGCTTTATAAGTGTTTATTAGGCCTCCACCTTGTGCCAGATTCTGTACAAATGTTACAGGGAATGTTCCAGAATAAATTCTGGTATTAGTATTATTTATTGTGATCCCCTAATTCAGCACCCTAAACGTTAGCATCTAGGTATAGCATGAAATCTTGTATAGGCAAAATAATAATAAGGCCTTTAATCTGAAGGGCAGGCCTAGAGACGCTTGTCTCTAAGGCAACCTCCAGTGTCTTCCCATTGTTCTTAAAATAACATCCAAACAACCTTAGCCTCACCCATACCACCTTGCAGAACTCATCTGCCGCTGCTACTCAATGTGTTTCCATGCCTCAGCCTCCCAAAGTGCTGGGATTACAGGCGTGAGCCACCATGCCTGGCCACCCGGCTTTATTTCTCTGTGTGCTTGTTTACTATCCGCTTCCTCTATTAGAATAAAAACTCCATCAGATCATAACCCTAGGGGCCTGTCTTGTTCACTGATATATTCCTCTTATCTAGAACAGTGCCTGGTATAGAGTATGTACCTAATAAATGTTCATTGAATGAATGAATGAATTGAAGACACAGGTCGGGGCTGTGGTCCTAATGTGAACATCACATTCCTTGGATCATTCCAGGGGAGACAATCCAGGGCCTGAGGGCAAATCTCACCAGTGCCATAGAAACCCTGTGTGGTGTGGACTCCTCCGTGGCAGTGTCCTCTGGCGGGGAGCTCTTCCTCCGCTTCATCAGCCTTACCTCCCTGGAATACTCCGTAAGCACCTGCTCTCCCTGGGGTTACCTTTCTACTTCTCCATTTAGTGACAGACATTCTCAGCATTACCTGGATCTTCCCTGTCCCCTCATTTTGCTCTTTTCTTCCTAGGATTACTCCAAATGTAAAAAGATCATGATTGAGCGGGGAGAACTTTTTCTCAGAAGAATATCACTGTCAAGAAACAAAATTGCAGATCTGTGCCATACTTTCATCAAAGATGGAGCGGTGAGTGGATAACCATCATGCGTGCTAAGGAGGAGCAAGGGCTTCGAGTCTGACTGCCTGGGGTAAAATCCAGGCTTTGGCATTCATTTGCTGTGGAGCCTTGGACAGGTTACTTAACCTCTCTGCACAGCTTTCTCATCTGTTCAATAAGGGTGAGAATAGTACCTACCTCCTAGGGTTGTTGTGAGGATTAAATGAGGCAGGACGTGTAAGGGGCAAAGGGTGTGAGGGCTTGGTATTGTGTCTGGCACTTAGTAAGTGCCACGTGAATGTAGATCTTGTTATTAGAGACGGTTGTCATTGTAAACAGGCAGAGAGGGACAGTGGGACAGCATGTGTGATTCTTGATTTAATACAGTGTTTTACTAAAGAAGTATTTTTATGATTGTGTATGTAGTAAATCTGAATTAACACAGAACAGCTCTTGTCACTGGTTAACACTGAGGACTTTCTTAGTGAAGGTTAGCAATAAAGGGAGATTGAGGGAAATTTTCTTTTTAACTTCATTTTAGATGCTATTACAGAGATGTAAAGCTGCTCAGTGTTTATAAGTGAGGAAAGACAGGAGGTGCAAGTTGAGCCATCTCCCAGCACAGGTGTAATGAAACTTTCATAATGCCCCTCCCACCAGCATACGTCCTTTTGCTACCTCGGCCTCCCCTGACCATAAAATTACTTACTTGCATTTTGACTCTTAAATCTTGTCCTCCATTTTATTAGCCCCTTCCCAACCTTTGACATTTGTTATTAAATAAATGGCATAATAGATGTGAGTGAAACTTGTTCAAAAGCCAGTTGCAAACAAAGCCTTTTTTGGGCAAGTGGAGGCAAGGTTGTGACTTCCTTTCACTGGGGCCTTCTCCTTCCACAGACCTGCTGTGCCATCAGTATTGTGCAGGTTTCGTTTGCTCTAGTGTAGTGTGATACATGTGTACTTCACCTGCAGTCACCTACTGAGGACTGATTTAGACAAAATTCATAGCAGAGCTGCTCAGATTTGAAAGTGCAGAGGAGTCAGGTGGGGTCTTATTAAATGCAGATTGGGATTCAGTGGGTTTGGGCTAGGGCCCAGGAAGCTGCCTTTCTAACAGGTTCTCAGGTGAGACCCAGAAAGGAGCTAGAGAGCTGGTTCTGCCCTCTTGTCTTACTCTGTCTTCTGCACTCTTCCACAGAAAAGAGGTTATGGAGGCTGGGCATGGTGGCTTATGCCTGTAATCCCAGCACTTTGGAAAGCCAAGACGGGCAGATTGCTTGAGTCCAGGAGTCCAAGACCAGCCCGGGCAACATGGCAAAACCTCATCTCTACTAAAAATACAAAAACTTAGCCAGGCGTGGTGGCACAATCCTGTGGTCCCAGCTACTCGGGGGCCTGAGGTGGGAGAATCACCTGAACCCAGGAAGTTGCGGCTGCAGTGAGCTATCATACCACTGCATTCCAGCCTGGGCAACAGGAGTGAGATCCTGTCTCACCAAGAAAAAAAAAAAAAAAAAAAGAAAGAAAGAAAAGAGGTTATGGGCCCACTGCAGTGGCTTATGTGTGTAATCTTAGCCAGAGGTTCACTTGAGGCCAGGAATTCAACACTAGCCTGAGCAATATAGGGAGAGAGGCCCTATTTCTACAAAAAATAAAATAAATTAGCTAGTCATAGTGCTGCACATCTGTAGTCCCAGCTACTGGGGTGGCTGAGGTGGGAGGATCACTTGAGCCCAGGATGTCAAGGCTACAGTGAGCCATGAACACTCCACTGCACTCCAGCCTAGGCATCAGAGCAAGACTTTGGCTCAAGAAAGAAAAGAAATGATGCGTAAGTGTCTACACGTTGCATCCATGCCACAGATAGGTTGTGATTACCCCAAACAGTTTATAAATTCAAAAAAATTAGCCATCATTTCAAAATTGGATTTTTGGCCCCTGTAAGCAAAACTGTCACCTCGTCTGGCAATCATGGGGCCACATGACGACAGCTAGGGCTGAGGAGTCCTGGCCCTCCTTAGCCTTTTCTTTTTGAGACAGGGTCTCAATCTGTTGCCCAGACTAGAGTACACTGGCATGATTACGGCTCATTGCAGCCTCAACCTCCCAGGCTCGAGTGATCCCCCCACCTTAGCCTCCCAAATAGCTGGGACTATAGGCACATGCCGCTGCATCCAGCTAATTTTTTTTGTTGTTATTTTTTGTAGAGATGGGGTATTGCCAAGTTGCCCATACTGGTTTTGAACTCCTGGGCTCAAGCAGTCCTCCAACCTTGGCCTCCCAAAATGCTGGGAGTACAGGTGTGAGCCAGCACACCCAGCCTTCCGTAGCCTTTTTGCTTTGCTGCTGACCCCACCCAACCTGCTGCAGTGACTTCTGCTACCTACCTGGTTCCCGTAGGCCTGAGTGTGCAAACCACGTCTTAGAAATAGGGAAACCAACCTAAGGGAACCTCATGGAGCCTTCAGCTATCCAGGCTTTTGTATCCTTTGGGTAACACTGTGTGGGAGTTCCATTTCTGCACCTGCTATGGGATGTGAGACCTGGCAGAAACTTTTTCAGCTTGCAAATGGGATGGAAACTGTACCATCAGGTCTCCTTTCGGTTGTGGTTGATTTGTGAGAAAGTGTACAGAGACGCTTAGGGTGTCGGGAACACGCGCCGCAGTGCAGAGGGTGTGAGTGAGCAGCAAGGAGCCTGGCCCTTTGATGAAGCTTTCTTGGTCCACAGACAATATTGACTCACGCCTACTCCAGAGTGGTCCTGAGAGTCCTGGAAGCAGCCGTGGCGGCCAAGAAGCGATTTAGTGTATACGTCACAGAGTCACAGCCTGATTTGTCAGGGCAAGTACCTTTCTGTTCAGTTATGTGCCCAGCCATCATCGTACACAGCAAACTGCAGATTAGAGTCCAACAGAATCAGAACCAGAATGTGCCCCCAACTTGCCAGCAGTCAGCATTGCCTTTCATTGTACCTTTTCCTGCCTTTGGAATAAAAATCACTGAATTTGCAGCAGGTCACAGTATAGGATCTAGGGGTTTCACTTAAGTAGTTAACGCTGTGGTAGAGCAGAGATTTATTGATGAAAGATTTTTGTCAAGGAATAGGTAACTCACATCTCCCTCTCTCTAGACGATAATAAAAGCAAAACTTCCTCCTTTTTTCCTGAATTTACATCTCTTACCCAGAGTCTCTAAGAGTATAGTTTTCCAAAAATACTTCTTTCTAAAAAACCCAAATTCTTGTTTCCTTACTCCAAAGTCTTGGGATCTGCCCCTTAACCCATTAGTATTAATGTGAGTTTCAAGCAAACATCCACTGTCCACATTAAGTGATTCATCATACATCACTGTGGGACTGTCTTGTACTTCCTCTAACATTCTAAAAATGTATGTCATCTTCAGTAAGAAAATGGCTAAAGCCCTCTGCCACCTCAACGTCCCTGTCACTGTGGTGCTAGATGCTGCTGTCGGGTGAGTGCCCATCTTCCCCAGCCATAATCACCTCCCCCACCCCACACTGGCTCACAGCAGGGTTTTCAGATTGAAAGTTTGAGTCCCATTCATAAAACCACAGCAGGCAGCGTCCTGCTTCTTAATTAACAGCTGCCCTGAACCAGCAAGCTTGTTATGAGGCTGTGATAGCATACAAAGAAGACAGAGCTGTAGGATGTTGGGCAGAGTGGGAGTTGTGTCTATAGCTTTATGGCTGTAAGTGTGAGTGCGTTTTTTTGTTTGTTTGTTTTTGTTTTGTTTTTGGGGTTTTTTTTTTTTTTTTTTTTTTTTTTTGAGACGGAGTCTTGCTCTGTCACCCAGGCTGGAGTGCAGTCGCCGGATCTCAGCTCACTGCAAGCTCCGCCTCCCGGGTTTATGCCATTCTCCTGCCTCAGCCTCCCGAGTAGCTGGGATTACAGGCACCCACCACCATGTCCAGCTAATTTTTTAGTAGAGACGGGGTTTCGCCGTGTTAGCCAGGATGGTCTCGATCTCCTGACCTTGTGATCCGCCCGCCTTGGCCTCCCAAAGTGCTGGAATTACAGGCATGAGCCACCATGCCCGGCCTGTTTGTTTGTTGAGACAGAGTCTTGCCCTGTCACCCAGGCTGGAGTGCAGTGGCGCGATCTTGGTTCACTGCAATCTCCGCCTCCCAGGTTCAAGTGATTCTCCTGTCTCAGCCTCCCAAGTAACTGGGATTACTGGTGCATGCCACCATGCCAGGTTAATTCTTTTGTATTTTTAGTAGAGGTGGGGTTTCACCACGTTGGCCAGGCTGGTCTCGAACTCCTCACCTCAGGTGATCTGCCCGCCTCAGCCTCCCAAAGTGCTGGGATTACAGGCATGAGCCACCACGCCCGGCCAGTGTGAATGCATTTATTTAAGAGCAAAGTACAAAGGTCAGTTGGGATCAGCAGAGGGTAATCAGGGCCTCTGTTTCTGTGAAGACCTGGCTGTCCTCAGTGGCATGCTGGGATGCTTTGTCTCACCTAGAAGATGCAGCTTCCGTGGCAAAGCCAAGGTCACATGTTCCTGGGATTGTCAGTGTATTTCACAAGAGAAAACAAGAGTAATGATCTCTTGGAATGAAAACAAAATAGATGATTAAGGAAATTAGGAATGTGTTCAAAAGTAAGCATTTTGAGGAATTCTTCTAATTGCTCATTTTAGAAACTAAATTGGCCTTCATCCTACCAGAAAGATTCTTAAGTTTGGGCACAGTGGCTCATACCTGAGACAGGCGGATCGCTAGAGTGCAGGAGTTGGACACCAGCCTGGGCAATACCCATCTCTACAAAAAAAATACAGAAATTAGCTGGGCATGGTAGCGTATGCTGTGGTCCCAGCTACCTGGGAGGCTGAAATGGGAGGATCACTTGAGCCTAAGAGGTAGAAGTTTGGTCTGAGATCATGCCACTGCACTCTAGCGTGGGCAACAGAGTGAGACCTTGTCTCAAAAAAAAAAAAAGAAAGAAAGATTTTTAAATTGCATCACATCAGATTTTAAAATTTTGTTTGGTTTGAACTGAAGTAGAACAGAAAGTAGAGGATACCACACTTGGAAAGATGACTGCTGTGTCAGGACATTCTTGCTTCAGTTACACACATATGTACGTGTGCATGCCCCGGGCGGCAGTGTGAAGTGTATGTCTCATTGTAGTGTCATGAACAAAAAACGCCCCTGGTAACAATGCCAGGGGTCTATCGTGTGTTAAGCGCTCTTTAAAAAAAAAAAGTAGTTATGGGAGGAACTTACCTTGATAGAAATGGAATATTGATCTTTGCAGATGATGATGCTACTCGTTAGAGACAAGAAAATAAAGCATGAAAAGCTTTTTTTCCCCTTAGCTACATCATGGAGAAGGCAGATCTTGTCATAGTTGGTGCCGAAGGAGTTGTTGAAAATGGAGGAATTATTAACAAGGTAAGAGCGTCAGTTCTCCCCAGTTCCCCGCTCAAGACTTGGAGGTGTCTTGCTGACCTAGGACACCACAGCAGTGTTGTTGATTACAGTTCCTTCTAACCCTCCTTCACTTCAGGACTTCATCATGGTGTATTGAGTTGTTGCCCAGTTCCCATAACTCATAGCAATGGTCAGTCCAGTTTTGGTCAAATCTTTCTTCTTTTTAGGTTGGTCTGCATAAATGAAGACAATGTAATTTGGTCAGGTGTGATGGCTGATACCTATAATCCTAGCAATTCAAGAGGCCAGGGTGGGAGGATCACTTGAGGCCTTGAGTTTAAGACCAGCCTGGGCAACATAGTGAAACCCTGTCTCTACAAAAAATTAGAAAAATTAGCTGGGCGTGGTGGTGCTTACCTGTAGTTCCACCTGCCGAGGAAGCTGAGGCAGGGGTATCACTGGAGTCCAGGAATTTGAGATTGCAGTAAGTTATGATTACACCACTGCATTCCAGCCTGGGCGATGGTGAGATCCTGTCTCAGAAAAAAAAAAAAAAAGTGTAATTTATATTTAATTTATACAAAATTGGCTTGAATTGGAATTGGGGTTTGGTTTTTATTTTTTAATTCTTTATGTGTACATTTTATTCTTTATCATATATATACACATAATAAAAACATACAAATATTTATTTTTAAAATACTATTTGTATATTTACATATAAAGTATGTATGTATAAAATATGTGTATTTATATGTAAATATTTTATATATTTTTAAATAGAGACACGTTCACTCTGTTGGCCAGGCTGTAGTGTAGTTCAGTGGTCATAGCTTACTGCAGTCTTGAACTCCTAGCCTGAAGCAACCCTTCCACTTCTCAAAGTGCTAGGATTACAGGCGTGAGCCACTGTGGCCAGCCTGTCGTTTGTTTTCATTTTAATTGAGCACATTTGACCTCCGTTTTTTATTACAATTTCTCTCTCCATTATTTAATTTAGAAAGGCTTCATGAAAGCTTTTTTTAGTTAAAATATATATAACATAAGGCCAGGCGTGGTGGCTCACACCCATAATCCCAACACTTTGGGAGGCTGAGGCAGGCAGACCACCTGAGGTCAGGAATTTGACACCAGCCTAGCCAACATGGTGAAACCCCATGTCTACTAAAAATACAAAAAATTAGCTGGGCATGGTGGCGGGCACCTGTAATCCCAGCTACTTGGGAGGTTGAGGCAGGAGAATCGCTTGAACCTGGGAGGTGGAGGTCTGCAGAGTGTTGAGTCACATAACTGTATATTTGAGAAACTAATGATTTTCCACAGCAGCTGCACTACTTTACATTCCCACTAGCAAAGCAAAGGTTCCAGTTTCTCTACATCCTTGCCAACACTTGTTTTTTTAAATTTTTTTGTTTTGAGATGGAGTTTCACTCTTGTTGCTCAGGCTGGAGTGCAATGGCACAACCTTGGCTCACTGTAACCTCCGGCCCCCCGGGTTCAAGCGAGTCTCCTGCCTCAGCCTCCCTAGTAGCTGGGATTACAGGCGCCGCGCCCCCCACCCCACCACGCCCAGCTAATTTTTCATATTTTTAGTAGAGATGGGGTTTCCCTATGTTGGCCAGCTGGGTCTCAAACTCCTGACCTCAGGTGATCCACCTGCTTCGGCCTCCCAAAATGCTGGGATACAGGTGTGCGCCACTGAGCCCAGCCTGCTTTTCTGTGGCTTCTCCTTCGGATGCACTCTAGAGCTCATCCATTCCATTTCCTGCCTTCCCAGATTGGAACCAACCAGATGGCTGTGTGTGCCAAAGCACAGAATAAACCTTTCTATGCGGTTGCAGAAAGTTTCAAGTTTGTCCGACTCTTTCCACTAAACCAGCAAGACGTCCCAGATAAGTTTAAGGCAAGAGTTTTACATATTTGAAGGGGTACGAACATCTAAACGGAAACTTTTGGAAATTGTAGTCCTAAGAATGTTCCAGTAGTTTTTTCACTTCCTATTGCTACTTTCCGCAACACTTGGAATACAAAGATAAATTGGTGGCTGGACTCACACATTTGTCCCTAGCATTTCAGTCTTTCAGTCTCTTTAAGTAGCACCATAGATGGGTGGAGAGGAAGCCAGAAGCTGGTGGGTAAGTCCCAGCTTTGGACTCAACTGAGGTCAGCTCCCATCACCACAACTTATAAACTGTGCGAGTTGAGGCAAGTCCCTTCAACCTCTGAACCTGTTTCCTTGTCTGTCAAATGGCACAGCAGTATCTGACAGGGTCATGAGGATTCTAAGATAGTCTTAGCACAGTCCCTGGCACGCTGCAAGCTGTCTGTTGTGACTCTCAATCATACTTTGAGGGGTCTGGAGAAGTTAATCTGGCATGAGAATGAGGGGACATGTGATTTAAGTTTGTTACACTACAGCTCTTGGCCAGCACGCCGCCATGATCTGGCTTATGGCCACAACTCTGCCCTCCTCTCCAGTGTCCTGCATAGCTAGCTTCTCCCATTTTCAGAGAGCAGTCTCAGGAAGTAGCACACTGATCACTCACGCCAAGGCCCTACCAGTATGGAGCCCTAAACATTCAGTGCCGACTAATGTGTACTTCTCTCCTCAGTATAAGGCAGATACTCTCAAGGTCGCACAGACTGGACAAGACCTCAAAGAGGAGCATCCGTGGGTCGACTACACTGCCCCTTCCTTAATCACTCTGCTGTTTACAGACCTGGGCGTGCTGACACCCTCAGCAGTCAGCGATGAACTCATCAAGCTCTATTTGTAACCTGTGGGCCCTTTCCTGCCAAGGTGCAGCTTCTGTAGTTGAGGCTGAGGCAGGGTGAGTAGCTGCTTGACACCCCAGTGAGCCAGGCCAAACCTGAGATGCGTTTTAATGAAGATTTATGGAGTAAGGACTTAAAATCATACATCTTGGAGAACCTTTTGTATTCATTTCAGTCCCATCTAAAAATGTGTCAGTTATTCTAAATCCCAACCTAAATTGTTCTTATGGTTTCTAGAAACTTTCCTTTTTAGTTTCCAGAAATACAAGTTAGATAATTGACTACTTAACTGATGAAAGATGAGCCCAAGTCCATCTCTCCTCATCCTCCCCTGCACTCGACTGATCTGCCAAAAGCATGCGAGATGCAGGGGAAAAGCAGCCACACCCCTCTGCCACAAACGACCAACAGCTGGTCAGGACGTTACACGCGGTGCCTTGTAAGAGGCAAGAAACACTTGCCGAATCTGCGTCTGGCTTCCAGTGGTAAGCACATTCCTCAGCAGGATCAAGCCAAACAGGAAAAACTGTACCAAGAGAACATGAGGCGGGCAGAAACATTTAGCAACAGTATTCTGCATGGCTCACTGCTTAAGAAAATGCCTTCTGGAATATTTGTAAACTAAAGTTCTGTATGTGTAAGAGATGTTTAAATATGTTTGGGTCCTAAACAGCTTTTTAAAATTATACTTGGGAACAACTTCAGCATCTTTTCAAATAAACTCTATGATAAAGACTTTGATGTGTTGTGTCAATACTGCAAGCTGACCCAGGCCGTCTAGGGGAAAACACTGTCCAGCTACATTTACACACTTAAGACCCAGGCAATCAGGACACCATTTATTCAACAGAAGGCATAAAAACTGTAATTCTCTTTCCCGGAATATGACTTAATGCCTCTGTTTTTCAGCTGTTCACCAAAAAAAAAAAATACTGGGACTATTCTTAACACAGAAAAACCCCCAGCACATTAGCCACCTCTGCAGGGCATCAAAGGATAACTGAAGCCCAGGGCCAGGGACATTCAGGAGGTCAGATGCCTAAAGATACTAAGGAATGGTTTTGAAAATCAGAAGTCAAGAATACTTCAGTACCTTTATGATTAAAAATAACTAAAATAGCCTCAGAAAAAAGAACTCATATATATATAATATGTACATAGGTCTAAATATGGGACCCATGACAAATAAATACATCTATTATTTACACTCAAATAATTGTACATTTTCTTCTGTTAGACTACTTCAAGACTGGAATTGTTTTGTTGTTTTTAATGAGAGGGTCTGGCTGTGTTGCCCAGGCTGGTCTTGAACTCCTGGGCTCAAGTGATCCTCCTGCCTCAGCCTCCCAAAGTACTGGGATTACAGGCAGGAGCCACTGCACCCGGCCAAGACTGGAATGTTTTTAGTAAAATATTCCCAAGTGTGAAATCCTGCATTTCTCCCTCGTCTGAAAGGACAGCTTTCAGAGACATGATTCTTCTCAGATGTCTCCTGAAGTTTTGATTTCCATTAAAAGCAAACTGGAGCCATCCACCAAGTTAGGGAACAGCTATGCCCTTGTGGGTTCATCTGTGGCACTGGAATCAGCAGTCATCTTCCAAATCTGAGATCCCTAAATCCACTGTCTTGATTGTTCTTTTGCCAGTTGTCAACAAGCCCTTCTCAAATTCTTCTTCAGTTATTTTGCCTTTCTTAAGTTTTTTCAAGAGTCTTGTGTCATTGAGAAGTTCTTCCATGTCCTCATCTTCAATATCAGAACCCTAAGTACAGAAAAAACCAATAAACTACTAAATTTTTCAGCAATAGTGTTCTAGTGAAACCAGCAGTTTTAACTCAGGAACTATAAGCTCTCAGATTGGCTTCCGTAAATACAGCAAATTCCCCGCCCTAGTCACCAACGTAACAGAAATCTGAGAGCCCCACACAATTCCTATTTAAAGAACGACTACAATAATATTTGTTCAAGATTCTAAGTTAATGTAAGTAAAACTAAACTTTACCTCTTCCCTTTTCCTTTTCTCATTCATTTTTTTCTTCTTTTCTTTTTTGGCCTTCTGCTTCGACCAAGCTTTATTTTTTATGAATTTTCTTCTCCCTTCATTTTCTGTTTTCTCTCTTCTTTGTTGCTCCAGGAGTTTCTGCCTCTGCTTTTCTCTAATTTTATCTTTAAATGGAATCGTGTCTGTATTAACGTCCACAGGCACAAAATCTGGAAACTGCTTTCCTCTCAATTCTGGCATCTTGGGCATCCTCAGCAGGGCAAAACCTTGAGCAAGGCTGGCAAAATCAAGATCTAATTCAATCAGAAGATCAGAGTTAGCACACTCAACAGGATTAGAACAGTCAGTAATGTCTTACAATATAATTTTTTTCTAACCAAAGGGTTTAATGAATTCATTTAAATTAGAATGAAAATTACTACATTTTTACAAAGATAAAAGGAATACTCAGCAGCCAGAGGCCAGTTTATTCTGTGTCTACTCAAAGCCTGGGAACACTTCCTTTTATGAGACAAAGCAATCTCATACTTGTAAGATCACCACATGGTTAAGATGGAGACATTATCACATGAAGAAGTCCAACTTACCCTTTAATCTGAAAATCAGGTTGCATTCATGCTTTGCATAAGCCTGGACATACGACACAAAAGCTTTCATGCCCTTTTCAAACACAGCTCTGTCGGCCAGGGCCATGGACTTGAGTTTTGGCAGAAGGTCCACTGTGTTTCTCTGGAGCTTCATCTCCTGCAGGGGGCACTACACACACACCACATTCTCACCTTCCCTGGTTGGCATCACATCCCCAGGGCTCCCCCATCACAGCCAAGAAAACCAAAAGCAAAACAATTCCTTTTCACCTTTTGAGGTCTGAAGCCCAATTCCAACCCAAATATTTCACATGCTCTAAAAAAGTATGTTAAATTTTTAAAAGAAAATTTAAAAATCAGATTTCACATGACAATCCTAATCTAGTAGCAAAGTATAGCAACACTGGGTCTCTATTCACAAGTCTCTATTCACCCTTGCCTGGATCCCAGCAGGGCCTGCTACCACACAGGAGGCTTGGTCACTCCATGACCGAGGTGCCTCCACAGCCTTAAAGCCTACCAGGGTGGCCGGGCACAGTGGCTCACGCCTGTAATCCCAGCACTTTGGGAGGCCAAGGTGGGCAGATCACCAGAGGTCGGGAGTTTAAGACCAGCCTGACCAACATGGAGAAACCCCGTCTCTACTAAAAATACAAAATTATCTGGGGTGGTGGCGCACGCCTGTAATCCCAGCTACTTGGGAGGCTGAGGCAGGAGAATCCATTGAACCTGGGAGGCAGAGGTTGCAGTGAGCCGAGATAGCGCCATTGCACTCCAGCCTGGGCAACAAGAGCGAAACTCCGTCTCAAAAAAATAAAGAAAAAAAAAGCCCACTACCACAGGGCCCCACACTGCCACCACCAGCCCAGCCCCAGTGAGTTTGCAATTTGTAATTTCATTTGCTGACCACATGCTGGAGAAGAACTTTTCCAGCTATCCCGTCACTAGGCATTCTATCTGAAAAAGGATGGCAGCTTACTTTTTGGTTAATTGCAAGGAAATTGATGTATGACTCTTCCATGGGCAGGAGGAACACCAGAGCACTGCCCCCGTGGCCAATGCGAGCTGTGCGACCGCAGCGATGCACGAAGGCACTGTGAGAACACAGGATGGAAATGGGTACCCAGGTGAGGACAGCTGAACAGAGTTCAGGCTCCAGCCACATGGCTGATGCAGCTAAAATGCTATGGGGAGCCTCTAGCCTCCACAGCTCAGTGTGGACTTGGCCACTTACTAGTGTGAGAAACAGAAGAACTGGCAATTAAACCAGCACTGCAGACAGATATGATTCTGTAATAAACATTTAATGTGAACTCTAAGTAAAACTTGTATCTTTCTCTCTGATCAGACAGGTGGGACATGGTCCCCAGTGGAAAATCTGGGAGACAATGAAAAATACAAAGAATAAAATGAAAATGACCAATAATCTCAGGAGTAATCATCAACACTTCGGGGTTTACAGGCATCTTCCTATGCGTGGATGCATGTCTTAGAAATATATGCTGGCTTTGGAGAAAGTAGTTGTAATTGTCACATGTGGTGTTATAAACTGCTTTTTTCCATTTAGACATTCTATTGTGTGTTTCTACAAGAACTGAAAATAATTGAAAATACTTTTAATTGCTGCCAATACAATATCACTATTTCACCACAAATGGGTTATTCATCCATTTGCCTATTTTTGCCTCTTAAAACAATGGGTTTTTGTTTTGAGACAGAGTCTCACACTGTTGCCCAGGCTGGAGTGCAGTGGCACAATCCATTGCCACCTCTGCCTCCTGCGCTCAAGCCATTCTCCTGCCTCAGCCTCTCAAGGAGCTGGGACTAAAGGCACACACGCCTAGCTAATCTGTATATATATTTTTTGTAGAGATGGGGTTTTGCCATGTTGCCCAGGCTAGTGAATTCCTGGGCTCAAGCGATTCACCCGCCTAGGCCTCCCAAAGTGCTGGAATTACAGGCGTGAGTCACCGCGCCCGGCCTCAAATAATATTTTGTTGTTGCTTTATGTTTTCTCTCATTGTCTGAAATTTCTATAACCTTGCTCTACATGGAGCAGGGCAAGGCCTCAAACCGTTTCAAAACTGTTCTGGCAAGCACTGTAGGAATGCACGGGGTCACTGCAGACCCAAGCACGCTGGAGGCTTGCTATAAAATAATGTTTCAATGAACATCATTATCTGTTTATCTTCTTCAGGATTCCTACTTCATTAGGCTAACTTCCTCAACAGAGAGTGGGTGGCAGCCTCGTACCATACCTTGCATTGCTGGGAGGGTCATACTGCAAAACCCAGTTGACTTCAGGAATATCAATTCCCCGGGCCATCACATCAGTGCACACTAAAATCCCACTAGAAAATGAGAAAACAGCATTCTGAGTAAGGAGGCCACCATCTTCGTCACCATCAAACAGCCTACTGATCTTGATGACAGTGACACACAGGTGCTGGAGCTTCTCACAGAAGCACATGCTTAAGGTAATATTTTGATTTTTTCTTCTTTCTACAAATCTCTAGGACTTCATAAATTCCAATAAAAATTGGAGGGAGGTGAGAGACAGCAAAGGGATTTAAAAAATTACAAGATTTCCATTTGAAAACCGAAACTGTATGGGTCTAATCCTTTGTAGCCATCTGAAAAACAACAGACACTTCATTCTGTAACTGAGGCCTCGCAGTCAGGTGTATCGCTTTGCCCAAAAGAGGACTTTTAATATAGCCAGATGTTCAATGATTAAGAAAAACAGAAAACTGTTATTTGTCAGCACAAACAGAAACAAGTTATGGTCATTGGAAGACACAAGTTCCCTGCGTGTAGTCACAAGCCTGATAAGCAGACAGTGTTTTGTTTTGTTTTGTTTTTTTGAGATGGAGTCTCGCTCTGTCACCCAGGCTGGAGTGCAGTGGCGTGATCTCAGCTCACTGAAAGCTCCACCTCCTGTGTTCATGCCATTCTCCCGCCTCAGCCTTCTGAGTTGCTGGGACTACAGGTGCCCGCCACCATGCCCGGCTAATTTGTTTTTAGTAGACACGGGGTTTCACCGTGTTAGCCAGGATGGTCTTGATCTCCTGACCTTGTGATCTACCCGCCTTGGCCTCCCAAAGTGCTGGGATTACAGGCATGAGCCACCGTGCCCACCCTTAAGCCACAGACAGTTTCTACACCAACAGGACAAATGGACAAATGGTTGCTGCTTGACAGTCATCACAACGCTTCCCTGGGCCAGGCACAGAGCAATCTGGGAGTGAAGACAATGCACAGGGCTCCTGTGTCACAGAGCCTGCCGTCTAGCACAGAAGTTCAGTAACTAGGGAAACGACATAGCAAAAGGCAAAGCGATTAGAACAGGGCAGTGGAGGCTCTGGGCATTTACAGAGATGTGATAACCAGGTTACAGAGAGAAGAGGGTTCTAGGCAGGAAAAACAACACAAGCGGACAGCACAGGCTACTGGAGAATGGGGTGTTTGGGGACCTGAAAGAGCAGTGTGGCAGGAAAGCTGTTACCTCCAATGAAGCTTACCCACCTTTGCAATTTGCGGAACTCCATGAAGATCTTATTGCGTTTATATTTCATCTTTCCATGAATGCACATAATCTTCACGCCCTTCACCAGCGCCTCCAGAGCCTTTCCATAGTATTCCACACAGGCACAGGTACTGCAAGAGGGACAGAGGGCTTAGAGTCATTGACCACCTTGGTCCTTCTACAACCGGGAGAAGGGAACTGTGAGCAATAGCTGCAGCAGACACAACCTAACTACAAGCCCTCCCTAGGGGAACGACGAGAATGGCAGTGGAAATCATCCACAACTGAGTTCTCAATCTGTAATCCTCTCAGCCAATGAAAGGCCAATCTTTTGACAAAATACCTTAAACATGAGTTAAAACCCCCAAGGACGTATTCTACTGTCTAAAGATGTTCTAACAGGAAATCTCCCTGACCCCGAAAAAGGAATTGAAGTGAAACAGTCATTCAGAACAAAAGCAATGACATCTTAGCCACAAATAGTCTTACAAGATTTAAAAACATTCCTGCTATTCCTTTAGGGAACTGCTTCTTCCCCAATTAGCAGGATTCCCAAGGGCTCAGCAAATAACCCAGGCTAGACCAATCAGATAGATCCCTTCTCCCAGATATTTGGGACTTGGAGCTGAGTCATCCAAGGACAAAAAGGAGGTTGGCAGAGTCATCCCAATAAAGATATGCCCTAAACAGATGGCCCATGAACTCCTGCCAGGGAGCCTCCTTCCCTGGGAGGTGGACACTCAGCATTCTCTCAATCTGTGAGTTCCTTACCCAGCACCCTTCTAATACAGCTCACCCTGGACCCTTTTCCTTAACTGGAAGCATTCCCCAGTGATTTCCCATCCTTTTGCAGATGAGGGAACTGAAACTTACCAGAAACACAGAGTAAGTGGCAGCACCAGAACCCAAGTCAAATGCTCCTCCCACTATACCAGACTACTGCATTCCAGTTTGGGCTAACTCTTGTCTACTTCAGTTCCTCCACCTATGCTGTGACCGCCACCAGACTGGTCCGTCTTTCCACCTTGAGTCACATAGTATGTAACGAAGTGGTGTTTCACACATTAAGCCTCATCACCCACAGATCTGGTGGGTTCTGAAATCAATTTAGTGGGTCTCGACCAGCATTTTTAAAAAATTAACAGCTGGAGTAGACAGAATAGAAAACATCCCACCTAGCAGAGTGTGGTTTCGTGAAAACCTTTGTTTTATTGTCTTGTTTGGGTGTGTACCGAATTGTACTTCTTACTGTGGGTCATGGTCAATATTGCATTTTATTTGTAGGATAACACATGGAAAAGTAATATAAATTTTTTTTTATGTACTGCTAAAGATCAACACATTTATCTCTGGAGAAAAGGGGAAAAGAACCAACCAGTCCAAAGAACATATGCATCTGTTCCTACGCTGCCTTCTGACCACAGGACAAAACCACACTGTGGCGGACTCCATGGATGGCTGATAAACACTATTCCCAACCACTTCTTGCTTCGCTGGCCACTACCACAGAGCCAGAAAAGCTGTGCGCTCATTTTCTCTGCTGCTCTTGAAGTGAGGGGCCACCACATGACCCACTTTTGGCCCCTAAGATGAATTCACAGCTGAAGTCAGCTAGGGCAGAGGGGTTTCTGAGGAAGCTCTTTGTTTTACTGATTAAAAGGCATGGATATAGCTAATATTGCCATACGCCCCCTCTGCCTTTCCCCTCTTATCTTTCTTCAGTGCAGACATGACAGGGTATAATAGTGGTCATCCAGAATCCATGAGGTGACACACAGGAAGAGAAGATCAATCACATCAACATTGATCTTGACATGAATGACACATGAAACCCCTGTGAGAAACTGCCTCTGCCTTTGGACTTATTTTTACAGGACAAAAATAAAGCCAACCTTGATCGAACCACGAAAGTTGGGTTTTCAGTTATTTGCAGCCAAAAGCATTCCCGAGAGAACCATGCTAGATGGAATCCAAAACCCAAAGGCCGCATGCACCTGCACATTCTGCCTGAATCCCTGACGCTCCTACCAGAGACCAGAGGAGTACCTGAAGAAGACCAGGTGTTTCTCCTGCTTATGATTGCGAAGAAAATGGACCAGCTGATTAAATTTCTCATCTGCCTTGCATACCTGCACAAGAAAAAGGGAAACTAATAAAAAACATATTTGGCAATAATAATCCCCATGGCTATTTTCCGTTTCAGCATTAAATTTTAAGGAATGTCATTTTCCCCACGGGTAGGACAGACTTTAGTCAGAATGTTAACTGGTCTACCTAGCTCAGAGTAAACATCGACATGTGCTGCTGCCTCTAAAAGTTAATTTGTATGTCACAAAATCATACAGCTCAGAGAAACATAGTCATCCAACAGGCAACAGTTCCCAACTCCCAATCCCAATATACAGGAGAGCTGGTACACCATCTCCAGAGTAGATTTTTATTTATTTATTTATTTTACCTTTTCTTTTCCTTTTTTTTTTAAGAGACAGACTCTCAATATGTTGCCCAGACTGGTCTCAAACTCCTGGCCTGGCCTCCAGTGATCCTCCCACCTCAGTTCTAAAGTGCTGGGATTACAGGCATGAGCCACCTAACCCAGCCAAAGGATATATATATTTTTTTTAAATGCAGATTCTTGGGTACGACATACAGATTCTGATTCAGTAGGTCTGAGATTGGACCTAAGAATCCATATTATTTAAGAGTTCCCCCAGGAAATTCTGATGCCAAGTTCAGAAGTCACTGCTCTAAGATGAATAATGATTTCCAGAAAGCAATGTACATCATTATTTAAAAGGCTTCCATGGACTCAGAACCCACTGCTTTTTTTCATAATGCAATCAAGTCCTCCATTCAAACTCCCAAATTAGAGACATTAAATTTACCTGAACGCATTCATCCTATTTTTACCAAAACCAAATGCCCAGTTTGGAATTTTTTCTCATGTACTCAGCCATCTCTAAATGCAAAACGAATGCAAAACAACAGAACGCAACAGTAGCCACAGTGGGTGTCCAAAGCTAACATTAGTACGAGTATCCCTCATCCAAGGTCCCTGGGACTTGAAGTGTTTTTTGGCTTTTGAATTCCTTCAGATTTTGGAATAGCTGCACTATACTTACCAGTTGAGCATCCCTAATCTGGAAATCCGAAATCTAAAATACTCCAACAAGCATTTCCTTTCCGCATCATGCTGGCATTCAAAAAACTCCAGATTCTGGAGCATTCTGGATTTTGAAATTTCAAGTTAGGAATGCTCAACCCATACTTACCGTGTACTAAGCACTATCATGAACATTTTTGCATGGATTAATTAATTAATCCTCCAGCAACCCTACGAAGCTGTATACTACTGTGGCCCCCATTTGACAAGTGAGGACCTCTAAGTTCACCGGTTAATTTAGGAGGGGCCAAAGCCAAGATATGCACCAGGCAGTCCTGCTCTAGCTGCTCTAGCGCCCATGCTCTCCACACTACCCTATGCAGAGTCCTACCCTATGCAGAGTCCTTCCCTCTGCTTGGGAAGAGCTAGCCTCCTCCCTCACCCAGCCTGGACTGTCAGAAACATCAATGGCAACTACAGCTCCCACTTCTGATGAGCCTATCTGATCTCGACAACACTCTCCAGTTACACTAGGTGCAGTTTCTCATTTGGAAACTCATTCTACCTTTAATCTGCCTACAAATTGACACAAACAGGAGAGCAGCCTCGACAACCTCACAGTCTACAGCAATGGGAACACTCTGGTTTCAAGACCAGCCTCCTTCATTTTGAACAGCAGACATGTTCAGGAGCTAGGGAACCCCTCCAGGCCTAAAGAAAAATTTAACCTGAAAAAGCTTATTGCAAAAGAGAAAGAAAAGTCCCAGCCCCAGGCTGGTGGGACAATGTACCATCAGCAGTGGCACTGGCTTGTGGGTTCCTCCGTGCCCTGATGGTGCTGCCTCCCCTGCAGCCTGTGCTCTCTGCAGTTGTGCCTCGTGGCCCATCCCAGCAATGGGACGGAACAGAACAGGGGTGGGGAGTGGCCTCATTACTAAACAATCAAATTGCCAAAAGCCCATCTACTTCCTTGTGAAGAAACTACAGAAGCTAGCAGCCAGTATTTACTACTAGAAATTCAGCATATTTGGGCCGGGCACAACGGCTTATGCCTGTAATCCCAGCACTTTGGGAAGCTGAGGTAGGCAATCATGAAGTCAGGAGTTCAAGACCAGCTTGGCCAATGTGGTGAAACCCCACCTCTACTAAAGATACAAAAAGTTAGCCGGGCACGGTGGCACACGCCTGTAATCCCAGCTACTCGGGAGGCTGAGGCAGGAGAATTGCTTGAACCCGGGAGGCAGAGGTTGCAATGAGCCGAGATCGTGCCACTGCACTCCAGCCTGGGTGAGACACTGTCTCAAAACAAAAAACAAACAAACAAAAAGGCTGGGCGCAGTGGCTCACGCCTGTAATCCCAGCACTTTGGGAGGCCGAGGTCGGCAGGTCACCAGGTCAGGAGATCGAGACCATCCTGGCTAACAGGGTGAAACCCCATCTCTACTAAAAAAATATAAAAAATTAGCCGGGCATGGTGGCAGGTGCCTGTAGTTGCAGCTACTCAGGAGGCTGAGGCAGGAGAATGGTGTGAACCCGGAAGGCGGAGCTTGCAGTGAGCTGAGATCATGCCACTGCACTCCAGCCTGGGTGACAGAGTGAGACTCCGTCACAAAAAAAAAAAAAAAAAAAAAAGAAATTCAACATATCTGATGCAGGTCAAAAATACACAACATTTACAGAGTAGAACATTTATTACCACCCCACAAAGTCTCCTCAGGAGTGAGTCTGTCATTTGTTTTCTGTGTTCCACCTGCACATCTAACTATGCCCTTCTCTGTGACACAGGCTGTTCTGACAGGCCCAGGAACTACAGAGTTTAATCATGCCTGCACCCAGCACACCCCAAGCATGTAAAATAGAAACATTTTGTCACTTGAGGGTAGGAGGTTCAGAGACACTGTCCTTAGAGACTGTGCTTAAAATACATTTATGCCCAATTTAACTAACTTACTCATTCATGAGCAGGAACACCCAGACCATTTCTCCTAGCTCTGTCCCCAAATGCATCTCATATGTGCTACAGGGTCTCATATATTTATTCTACCAGTACAATTTCCATAAAATGAGCACTGGTCATTATCACTAAGTAAGAAGCAAGCCCAGGCACTCACCATGTAGTAGTTTTCCAGGCGGGAGGGGGTCTTCTGGGCACTGCTGGCTGCCACGCCTTTCTCCTTCACCGAGACCCGGACAGGGTTCCGGAGGCCCGCTCTCACCAAGTTCTCCACTTCCTGCGTCTGAGTGGCTGAGAAAAGGCCTGTTCTCCTCTGCTTTGGCAAAAACTCCAGGATGGTGTTGATGCTGATAAAAAGAGGGCTCACACTTAACCGCTCACTTGCCAGCATAATCAACACACAGTGCTTCACGATACCAAACAGGTATTCAGAAAGACTGAAAGTGAAGCCATCAAAATATTTATAGCACATACACTGGGAGGTGAGATTAGGGGTGATTCTTTGTTTCTTCTTTATACTTTCATTTTTCCAAGGTTCCTCAAATTTTAGCATATAATTATACAATTATAATGATATGTGAATTACATCCCATTAAACTGTTTATTAAAAAACAACAAAACTGCCAGGTGTGATGGCTCATGCCCGTAATCCCAGCACTTCGGGAGGCTGGGATGGGAGGATCTCTTGAGCCCAGGAATTTGAGACCAACCTGGGCAACATAAGGGGATCTTGTCTCTGCAAAAATTAAAAAAAAAAAAAAAGGCGTGATGGCATGTGCCTGTAGTCCCAGATACTCAGGAGGCTGAGGTGGGAGGCTCACTTAAGCCCAGGAAGTAAAGGTCGCAATGACCCAAAATCATGCCACCGCATTCTAGCCTGGATGACAGAGTGAAACCCTGTCTCAAAAAAAAAAAAAAAAAAAAAAAACTTGAAGGAAAGTGCATTTTAAGATCAAAGATAGAACGGGAATAAAAATCACGTGGTAGAATTTGAAAGCTCAAACTACTTAATGATTTGAAATTAAAATGTGGTTAATAAAAATTAACTTAGGCCAGGTATGGTGGCTGGCGCTTGTAATCCTAGCACTTTGGGAAGCCTAGGTGGGAGGATCATTTAAGCCCAGGAGTTTGAGAACAGCCTGGGCAACATGGCAAAACCCCAGCTGCAAAAAATAAAAAAACAGGCATGGTGGTGTGCGCCTGTAGCCCCAGCTACTCAGGAGGCTGATGCAGGAGGATCACCTGAGCCCAAGAGGTTGAGGCTGCAGTGAACATAATCACGCCACTGCACTCTGGTCTCGGTTACAGCACAAGACCCTGTCTCTAAAAAATAAATTAATTAAAAATAAATTAAAATGAAAATAAAAAATAAAAATACCTAGTCATAAAGTGGTAAACTCCATTTTGCTTTCCTTTTGTATTAGTATCATCCACCCACTCAAGCCAGTGAAGTCCAAAGTCCAGTACCTTGCCTCAAACCCCATGTCCAGAAGTCTGTCTGCCTCATCCAACACCAGGACATCCAGGGATCGCACACAGCTGGCCAGATCCAAGCCTTCCGCCTTCCTTCGGAACATGTCCTCCAAGCGGCCTGGAGTGGCCACAATGATGTTCCCACTTTGGAAAGAAAGTTAACATTTACCAAGCTCTCTGGATCTTGGGAATGTGGTTAATGATTACCAAAATACCAAGCTTCATATCCCTCCAAAGTCATTTAAGCCCTAGTGAAGAGAACGAAGAGCATGAGAGTGGAAAAGAGTGCTGTAGGGTAGAAAATGTGAGCACTGCCGCGAAACAGGATCTGGGTTCTGGGCTATGACCCAGGCAAGGTTGGCAAACTCCAGCTCCCAGACCAAACCTGGGCTGCTGCCTGTCCTTGCCAAGTATTTTATTGGCAGACAACCACGCCCATTTATTCACATGTTGCCTATCGCTGCCTTCACACTGCAACAGCAGTTGAGTAACTGCGACGGAGACCATATGGTTCACAAAGCCGAAAACAGTTACCATCTGCTCATTTACAAAAAAAGCTTCCCAACCTCTGACCTACGCAAGTTAACTCAACCATTGTAGGCCCCAGGTAGCTCACATGTAAAATGGGAATGTTGACAGAATTAGAGAACCCTATGTAAAGATCACAAACTGGCAGACTCAGGGCCGGATGTGGCTCCCTCAGACTGGCTCACCTACAAGATGTGTTTTTCAAACGTGGATTACACGCCAACAGTTAAAAAATCAGGAGATTACACACACAAATCTGGAATTCCATCTTCTTTTTAAAAAATTCAAAACCTGGCACGACTGAGCCCAGTCCCGCCAGGCAGCTACCAGCTGGAGCTGAGTATTCCAGGCAGCTACTGGCCAGTTCCTCACCATCCCCCAGTCCCGCATTCATCTATCCTGACCACTCATTTATCCTCACGTCGTTCTCTTGACCTCTGTAGGAACCTGAGTTAAGTACTAATCAGGCCCTCATGGGAAAGAGCTAGCAAAGCGCCATAGGAAGCTGGCCTGGAGAAAACACCTTTTTGCAGGGGGAGGAGGCTGCTGAAAGGGGGACCCACAGTTAGGCTGAGATCACATATCAATTCTTAGGTTCAGTGCCAAGAGCAGCAAATAAATGAGCAGACATGAGCAAACTCACCCTTGTTGCTTAAACCTCTCAACATCTTCTCCAGGATTCCTGCCTCCAATCCAAAGAATCTGGCTAGAACAAGAAAACAGTCTTTAAGTTCGGCAAAACAACAGCCCGTGGCTAACAGGGACACTGCATCCAATTCACCTGAACTGGGGGAAGTGCTTCGTGAAATGCGACAGGACCTCGTCTATCTGAACGGCCAGCTCTCGGGTGGGGGTGATGATTATGGCTCCGACCTGCCCACATGGAAGGAAGGGACACAGTCAGCAGCGCAAGGGCCTCCTGGAGAGGAACTCATAGGCCCTCCGCCCTCCACCACACAGAGAACTTCCAGAGAAACCGCAGTTACTGGGCGTTCTCAGCAGCATCCCTGAGCACATATCACCTACTTTGAATTACGGTTACTTGTCATCATACACTGCAGTTATGCTCTTTAAAGTCACTAACACTAAGAACACTGAATTAGTGAACGCTGAACCACTGCTCACAGGGGAAACACAGGGTTAGGTTCCTGCCAGTCTCTGGACATGACATTTTTGTCAACCAATCAATACATAACTCTATTTTATGTCTGTTTGTGCTTAAAAGACTCTATTTAATATATACTGTTGATTCATTCCTATTGAACTCGTGGCCAACAGCACATTAACTCATGCCTGAGCTTGTGCTTCTCTAGTGCGGGGATTCTCTCTGCACATCATAACCTTCTTGCGCCCAGCAACACTAGACTGCACTACACCACGGAGCCATTTCAAAAACCAAAATCACCAACATAAAGCAACAAATGTGCAAGATGGCTGGGAACGCTGGCTCACACCTGTAATCCCAGCACTTTGGGAGGCCGAGGCGGAAAGATCACTTGAGCCCAGAAGGTTTGAGACCAGCCTGGGTAACATGTCAAAACCCCTTCTCCTCAAAAAATACAAAAAATTACCCAGATGTGGTGGTCCACACCTGTAGTCCCATCTACTTGGGAGGCTGAGGCAGGAGGATAGCTTGAGCCTGGGAGGTGGAGGTTGCAGTGAACTGAGATCACACCACTGCACTCCAGCCTGGGTGACAGAGCAAGACCCTGTCTCAGGTAAAAAAGGAAAAAAAAAGGTGAAAAACATAGCACTAAATAGATGACGAAAAGGACACTGTTTACACCTGAGCAGTAAAACAAAAGGCAGCTCTGCCCATGCCCATGACCACAGAAGCACCGAGGATCCACTGGGGTGTTGTAAGTTTCAACGAGCAGACAAATTAACAAATATAGAATCCACAAATAATGAGGATTGTCTTTTTTTTCTTCAAGTTTCTTTCATTCATTCATTCATTCATTCATTCATTCATTATTGCTAGAGATAAAGTCTCACTGTGTTGCCCAGGCTGGTCTCAAACTCCTGGACTCCAGTTATCCTCCAGACTCGGCCTCCCAAAGTGCTGGGATTACAGGTGTGAGCCATGGCTTCTGATCTATTTTTTCAAGTTTGTAGCCAGCTTCTTAATCCAATGTGAACTCTGATGACGAGGTGAAAATAAATCACTTTCACTGTCCTCACCTGACTCTTCTTTAACTTCTCTTCTCTTCTCAGAAGAATTTCCAGGATGGGGATGACAAAAGCGAGTGTTTTGCCACTACCTGTGACCTGCAAACAGAGAGTTTTGGTTTCCTTTTCTTCCTCAGAGTTCATGTGAGGGAAAACACAAGGACAGGCTGCACATACCCGAGGCACTCACCGCTTCTGCAGCGACATCTTTGTTTCGCATGAACAGAGGGATGGTTGCAGACTAAAGGGAGAGATTGCAAAGCACCGGTTAAAGGATGTCATCACTTCACAGGTAAGAACCGAAGCCCTAGGAACATAATGGGCGGCTAAGGCCACAGTGGACCCCACCACAAAAGGGGCTCTGAGTAACCAAGTCACTATAGAGAAGTTGAATCAAACGTGGCAACTGTGTCTACATGGACGACATGTGGGGACAGTGAGCTGAGCTGGGAGGTGGGAGTCCTGAATTCTATTCCTGTCTCTCCAACTTCCCTCTCTGAACCAGGAAGGGGTTGAAGACATTGGGTTTTAGGGTCCCTTCCAGCTCTAATATCACAGAATCAAGATTCAAATAAACCTTCTCATTTTAAGCACTGTAGAGGTCTCCAGACTTTACAAGAAACCTGGTTTTAGCATCAAAAAAGCTAAACCTCAATTAGATTTAGGCCTTGGCCTCGCGGCTGCTCCCTCCAGGGTTCAGCCCTGGTCCCCAGGGCCTGAGCTCACTTAAATCACAGCAGATGTAATATTATTCCAACTGCCTCTGCACAGTGATTTCTATCCTCCCTATCAACCCCCGAGGGAACATTTGGCAATGTAAGGAGACATTTTTGGTTGTCCAAACCCAGGGTGGGCCAGGCATGGTGGCTCACATCTATAATTACAGCACTTTGGGAGGCCCTTAACTCCCTTAAGGCCAGGAGTTCCAGACCAGCCTTGGCAACACAGGGAGACTCTATCTCTACAAAGAAAATTTTTTAAATTATGTGGGTGTGGTGGTGCATGCCTGTGGTCCCAGCTACTCAGGAGGCTAAGGTAGGAGGATCACCTAGGCCCAGGGAGGTCGAGGCTGCAGTGAGTTGTGACTGTGCCACCACACTCCAGCCTGGATAACAGAGCAAGACCCTGCCTCAAAAAAATAAGTAACTAAATAAATTACAGCCAGAGTTGGGAGGTGATGTCCTCTGGTGGACAGATTCCAGTGATGCTGTTAAACATCCTACAATGCCCAGGACAGCCCACAACAAAAAATTTTCCAGCACAAAATGTCAATAGTGCCGAGGGTGAGGACGCTGCTCCAGGCCACTGCTGTCCAATAGAAATAAAATGTGAACCACATAAACAATGTTAAATTTTCTAGTAGCCATAGTAAGAAAAGTAAAAAGAAATAGGTGAAATAAATTTTAATATTTTATTTAACCCAATATATCAAAAATATTGTCCCTTCACATTTAATCAATATGTAAAAATCAACATTTTCCATTCTTTTTTCATACTAGGTCTTCAAAATATACTGTGTTATTTGATACTCAGAGTATACTTTGATTTGGACAAAGTGTATTTCAAGCACTCTATAGCCGTGTCTGGTGACTGTGTAGTGGATGACAGGTCTAGACAATGAGCTCTGAGGCTCTGAGGATCTGAGGCCAGGTTCCCTAGGCAGGGAACACAGCACTCCCAGTTTCCATCTCCAGCCCTGTCTGCTGGAAATAGATTCTCCACATTCCCAGGAATCTTATGGGCATCTCAAACTCAAGGCTTCATTTATTTTCAAAAATTTTTTGCTATTACAGGGCCTCCCTATGTTGCCCAGGCTGGTCTTGAACTCCTGGTCTCAAGTGATCCTCCCACCTTAGTCTCCAAAAGTGCTAGGATTACAGGCGTGAGCCACTGTGCCCGGCCATTATTTATTTTAATTTCAGAGATGGGGGTCTCACTATGTTGCCCAGGCTGGTCTTGAACTCTTGGGCTCAAGGGATCCTCCCACCTCGGCCCTCCAAGTAAATGGTACTACAGGCGGGTGCCACTGTACCCAGCTCAATGTTTAAAAACAGGACTCTTGTGGCCAGGCACGGTGGCTCACACCTGTAATCCCAGCACTTTGGGAGGCCAAGGCGGGCATATCACCTGAGATCAGGAGTTTGAGACCAACCTGGCCAACATGGCAAAACCCTATCTCTACTAAAAACACAAAAATTAGCCAGGCGTGGTGATGCATGCCTGTAATCCCAGCTACTCGGAAGGCTGAAATGGAAGAATCATTTGAACACGGGAGGCAGAAGTTGCAGTGAGCTGAGATCATGCCATTGCACTCCAACCTGGGCAACAGAGCAAGATTCTGTCTCAAAAACATTTAAAAAAAAAAAAAAAAAAAAAACCACCCACACACACAAAGAAAAAAAAACAAGAACTTTTGACTTTCCTTCTGAAACCTGCGACACCCTCCAGCCATTCTTGGGAAATGGTAACACCATTCACTCAGCTACTAAGAATAAAAATCGGTGGGGTGCGGTGGTTCAGCCTGTAATCCCAGCACTTTGGGAGGCTGAGGCAGGTGGACCACGAGGTCAGGAGTTCAAGACCAACCTGGCCAAGATGGTGAAACTCCATATCTACTAAAAATACAAAAAATTAGCCGGGCGTGGTGGCAGGCGCCTGTAATCTCAGCTACTGAGGAGGTTCAGGCAGAGAACTGCTTGAACCCGGGAGGTGGGAGACTGCAGTCAGCCGAGATCGCGCCACTGCACTCCAGCCTGGGCAACAGAGTGAGACTCGATCTCAAAAGAAAAAAAAAAAAGAATAAAAACTTCAGCTCCCTCTAGAGCCTTTTCTTTCCTAACCTCCACTTCCGGTCCCTTAGCAACCTTAAAGTTATTCCAAATGTGACTTCTCAATATCCACTGGTTCCACCCTACTCCAAGCCACCATCATCTCTTACGTGACAATGGCCTCCTAAGCGACCTGCCTGCTCTTATGCCTCTTATGTCTCTTATGCCTGAAAAGGCCACTCTCTAAAGAGAAATCACAGCCCTTCCTTTCCTAAACATCTTCCCAGATAAGATGGCTTCCCACTACATTTAGAATGAAATCCAAGCTTCTACAAGACCCTACACAATCCATTTCTTGCACTACTCTTGATGTTCAGTCACAAAGGCCTCCTTTCTGCTGCTCAAACCATTTGCAGCCTGCCCCAGGGCATTTATGTGCACTGGTATTTCTCTCCGCTGGAATAATCTCCCCCTCGTCACCCGAGAGCCAGCTCCTTCTCAATCACTGAGATCTCAGGTCAATGACACCTCCTCAGAGAGGCCTTCCTTAGCACCCTGTCTCACCTCCTCTCCAGTCCTCGAGTGACACTATCACAACAGTCTTAGTTCCTTCATAACATTTACTAGCAGCTGAAATTATCCTTTCTCTAGCTCCTGCGCTAGAAAGTAAGGCTATGAGCAGATGCCAATACTGCAAACTCCCCAGAGCCGAGAAGAGTTCCTGGCACATAGTAGGTCCTCAAGAAATACTTCTTGAAAAGATGCATAACAACAGGTAACCCTCACTGAGCTCCTATAGTGTGCCGACTGGTTTATTTAGTACCCACAGCAACCCCATAAGGAGGGTGTTATTTTTTCATCATTTCACAGAGAAGGAAAATGAAGCACGTTGAGGTTAAGCCATTTGCCCGAGGTCTCACAGCTACAGGGGGCAGGGCTAGGATGAGAACCAGGCTCGAGACCCCAGCACCCGAGGGCAGGGTGGGTCGCGGCCCCTCTGCCGGCTCGCTGGCCGAGCAGCTCCGCATCCCGCCAGTCTGGGCAGCCTGGAGACGAGGCAAGAGCCCCAGCTGGAGGGATGAGCGCCCAGGGCTCGGGTCCGTCCGATCACCTCCGCTGTGTCCGAAGCAGCGGGTGCCTGCCCCCCTCCCAGCCTCACTCCCCCCAGGAACCGATACCTGCACCGGCGTCATGTACGGGAAACCCAGCTCCCGCAGCGCGCCCAGCACCCGCGGGTGCAGTGACACTGGCAGAGACTCCCAGGAGCCCTCCGTCACATGCTCCATGGCGCTCTCCTTTGCCGCCTGGTCGCCGCTGCTCGAAGGCGCCCTGTGCACCCCCAACGAGCACTTCCGCTTCCGGAAGCTCCGGCGGCCGGCCGGGAACTTTGCTGCAGCAGCAGAGTTCCGGAGCGCTGCGAAGGCTCCAACGCTGCGGGAGCGAGGAAAGGCGCCCGCGGGACGGTGGAGGCAGGCGGCGGGGCAGGCTCGGGGAGTTACACCCGCCCCGCACCCCTGGGCTCCGGGCGCCTCTCAGCACCGGGCAAGGGTTTTGGCGGGAGGGAGTCTGGCCCGGCTCTCCCACTTTCTTTGTCCCTCGGAGGCAGGTGGCAGCACAGGACCGCGTCCAGGCCGAAGGACCGCGGGGCTGGCTGCGGTGGGCAGAGAAACGTGTCGGGGCCCCGGGTTAGCAGCCCCGCAAAACAGGCACCCGCTGATGGCGGGGGTCCGATGGCCGGTACATCCTGAATGTTGGTTTACTTTCCCGGAAGTTAGGGTCAGAGTCCTAAGTAAGAACACTGTCCTATTCCACTGTTCACAGTTGGCCTGGGCCATTCATGTCCACATACACCTTCACTCAGCAAGCTTTTATTGACCACTCATTACGTGCCCTCTATGAAGGCCTATCTCCTCCAGCTATGTGCATGACTTGCTCCTGTTGAGGCTCTGAAAACCAAACCCCAAAATTAAGACCCCAGAGGCAGCCTCAGAAGCAAGTTTCTCTCTGACCTTCTGCCCCGTCTCTGATCTCTGATTCTGTGAGGCTGGCCATAGAAACTCAAGAATCCCTCTTGCCCGTCATGATGGAGCATAGAAACGGGAACCCCTTTTCTCCAAAGTCAGCCATAAAACCTAAAAATATTACTCTAACTCTCTCTCTCTCCACCTTTCTGTGAAAAAACTGGCCATAAAGAAATTATCGGCCGGACATGGTGGCTCACGCCTGTAATCCCAGCACTTTGGGAGGCCAAGGCGGGCAGATCACGAGGTGAGGAGTTCGAGACCAGCCTGGCCAATATGGTGAAACCCCGTCTCTACTAAAAATACAAAAATTAGCCGGGCGTGGTGGCGCATACCTGTAAGTCCCAGCTACTCGGGAGCCTGAAGCAGAAGAAGAATCGCTTGAACCAGGGAGGTGGAGGTTGCGCCACTGCACTCCAGCCTGGGCGACAGAGTGAGACTCAGTCTCAAAAAAAAGAAAAGAAAAGAAAAAAAGAAATTACCTGGGCTGGGCGCGTGGCTCACGCCTGTAATCCCAGCAGTTTGGGAGTCCGAGGCAGGTAGATCACCTAAGGTCAGGAGTTTAAGACCAGCCTGGCCAAAGTGGTGAAATCCCGTCTCTATTAAAAATACAAAAAAATTAGCCAGGTGTGGCAGGTGCCTGCAGCTACTCCAGAGGCCGAGCAATGAGCATCGCCTGAACCTGAGAGGTGGAGGCTGCAGTGAGCCTAGATCGCACCACTGCATTCTAGCCTGGGCGACAGAGTGAAACTGTTTCAAAAAAAAAGGCCAGACGCAGTGGCTCACGCCTGTAATCCTAGCACTTTCAGAGGCCGAGGTGGGCGGATTGCCTGAGCTCGAGTTCGAGACCAGCCTGGGCAACACGGTGAAACCCCGTCTCTACTAAAAATACCAAAAAAATTAGCCGGATTTGGCGGCGTGCACCTGTAGTCCCAGTTACTTGGGAGGCTGAGGCAGGAGAATTGCTTGAACCCAGGAGGCGGAGGCTGCAGTGAGCCAAGATGGCGCCACAGCACTCCAGCCGGGGCCACAGCGAGAGACTATGTCTCTAAAAAAAAAAAAAAAAAAATTTCTGACCTCTTTTGTTTTGCTTGTAGGTTGTAAGACCCCATTACAGGAAGGGTTCTGTTCCCCACCCAGAAGGAAGGAATGCTGCACAGAGAGGCCAAAAAGAATCCAGACAGGCCTTGCTGGGCTTCCCCACTCAGTCTGTGAGCATTAGATCATGCCCTTCTTGTCCAGTCCTATTTCTACTCAGCTGTGCATATTTTGTTGAGCCTAAGCATAAAAATGAATATTTTTCCCTGTAACTTTGGGTCTTAATTCTGAAGGTTCCTTTGTTGTGCAAAACCATGACCAAATAAATTTGCATCACTTTCCTCCTATTAATCTGCCTTTTTTCAGTTGAATTTTTAGAGAAACCTGAGGACAAAGGGTAAGTTTTCCCTTACACTCCCTTACATTCCACTTGGACTTTTGAAATCACCTTCTCAGTGTTACCTTCCTTTCCGCATCACTGAAACTCCTACCCTCAATTTATTTTCCCTTCTTAGCATTTACCATTATCTTTCTTGCTACACACACACACACACCTTACTAGGTTCATCTCTGCCACCAAAATGTAAAACCCACACTAATGGGGTCTTTTCTCTATCTTCTTTATCCCAGGGACTATCACTGTAGCACACAGCAATCACTCAAATATTTGTGGGATCAATAAATGGGAATACAACTCATGCAGACTGCAGTCATCTCAAATTAAGTAAAAGACAACAGCCTAAAGCCACATTTTCAATGAAATGATCATCACATTCTCAAAACTCTTCGACAACTTTTATAAAATGGGACTTCGGCCAGGCATGGTGGCTCATGTCTGCAATCACAACACTTTGGGAGGCTGAGGCAGGAGGATCACTTGAGCCCAGGAGAATGAGGCCAGCCTGGGCAAGGTACAGGAGACTCTGTCTCTATGAAAGTAATTTTTTAATTAGCTAGGCATGGTGGTGCATGCCTGTGGTCCCAACTACTCGGGAGGCTCAGATGAGAGGATCACTTGAGAGGTTAAGGCTGCAGTGAGCCATGTTTGTGCCACTGCACTCCAGTCCAGGTAACAGAGCAAGACCCTGCTTTTAAAAAACAAAAGATGTAGTCCCAGCTACTTGGAGAGCTGAGGTGGTAGGATCACTTGAGCCCGGGGGGTTGAGGTCAGTGAGCAGAGATCAAGCCAACGCACTTCAACCTGGGAATAGAGTGAGATCCTGTCTCCAAAAAAAGAAAAGGGGGGCATTTCACAGACAGTTCTGAAAGCAAAGGCACAGAGAAATTGCGTATCTGTGTGTGTCTTCTGGGCTCTACTACCTACTAGTTTTCTGACCTTAGGACCCATTCCAAGCCTGTTTTCCTCCTCACTTCCAAAATGATTTTACCCAAGGTAATGGCAGTTTTGAAGCATGAATAAGACAGACCAAGTAAAGTGCTTAGTACTGGATCAAGACATTACACAGTACTCAATAAATCGTAGCTACTTTTATTACCAGCAGGCCGTTAGTTTCACAGAGGAAGGAGTTTCTACAGGTGGTGATCTAGTCTCTGGTTCCACCTTTCACTCTCTTACCTGTGGCCTTGGGCACATCATTTAATCTGTCTTTAAAGCTATTTCCCACATTCATAAACCACGTGGGTGAGTGAAAATAATTCAACCCTTTCTTTTTTCCCAAATAGAAAAATACTTGAGATTTTAGCACTGATCCATCAGAGAAGCCTCACTGGAAAACCTGTGCAGAAACGAAAACTTGGTACCGTTCACTATCCTCAAGCTTATAGAATTAAAAAGTAACAGACATAATAGGCATAAATACTCAGAAAACATGGACATGTCTCATGTCAAATAAGAACAGAAAGTTGGTGTGTAAAAAATGTGAATTAACTGTCAATATATAAAACACAGAATACTGACTGTTTTTAAAAAGAATTGTTTATTTACTGAACCTGGGGCATATTAGATACAACCAATTTTAAATTTACATATTTTAAGTCAATTTTGAAGTGTTTCACACACAAAAAAAAAACTGGTATGCAACAGTTGTCCTAAGGTGAAAGTCACCTCATTAATAAACTGTTGCAAGTGTTCTCACCCAAGGTGGAAAAATTGCTTATCCTGAACATGAAAACCTGTAACAAATTTAAATTAATTATATAAAACTCGTTACTTGTAGTCTTCCCCTTGCAAAGATCAAAAAAAAAAAAAATGTACAAGTAACTAATATATATCAGTCACAACATAATCCTGGATCATCCCCATACCGAAACCAGATGCTCTTTTCATTTTAAACCCATCATCAGAGAACAAGAGAAAGTCATTTCATTTTACACAAAACAAGATTCACATGTGCCAAAAAAGAAAGACCCAAGAAAAACAAAAACCCAAACCCTAATGCTGACACTGATGTTCAGTGCCCTAAACAGTGGCCCAAAGGCCACTGATCAAAAATAAAATAGTGGCTGTATATCACTGCAATGAAATCCAAGAGGCTTTAACCCTTTGGCATCAGAAATCTGGATTTTTCCAATTATGTAAATGTTTATTTCCTACATGCCAAGAGTGGGGGAAGTGAATGTGCCAGTGTGGAAAGAAAAAGAGCCACCACTCACTGGGACACCCAGAGAATTGGCTTTAACAGACAATTAGAAAGTTAGACAGAAACCCAAAAATGGTTATTAGCTGCTTGTGTCATCAATTTAAGTGGAGATGATTAAGTCCTAAGGTACAATGTAAAAATGTGTGCGGGAAAATGTATGCTGAGTCGTACTTTTAAAGCAAAAGAAGAAAACAAAGTATGAAAGTACCCAGCCTGGCGGCATACGCCCAAGTCAGAGAGCTCTGCCATTAGGATGGGCAGAAACCGTCAAGATTCATGCTGTTGTTTCTCATAAGGACTCAACAAAATGAATCTGTAGTGACTTGAACCACAGACTGAGGGAATCCAAAGAATGCAGCCATTTTAGTAAAGTACTATCAGGCTTTGTGCTGATTTCCTGAACAAACTGCATTATATTATGAAAACAAAAGTAAAAGAAGTAATAAAAACTATACTCCCATATTTCACTTACAGTGTTTGAGTTCCTGGAAGGACCTATATAATGGAGGCAGCATTCAAACAAGAAATTATGCCAATCAACTGTCAAATTTGCACTATAATTTTCCTAAAAAGGTGTTTTTCCCCCAATATCTATTCATCACAAAGAAACATAAATTGTGAATGTACAGTTCAGAAAATAAAAATAGAGAAACTAATGACATTATTATGACCAAGGTGTTTGGTAAACAGTGAATTCTGAGTTGGGATCATCAGGAAGAGGCTTTTTAAACAACCCTCCGGACTTCAAAAAATCTCTTCAGGTAGTAGATCTGTCCCAATGTCATGGCAACTAGAACAAGAGCTTCAAAGAAGGACCAAAGGACCACTCTGCTGTTTGTGTTGTCGTTGACTGTTGAGGACAAAACAAACAAACAAAATTTAACAATTCTCCCCCAAAAAACATAGGCATCATATTCTAGTCTTCACTCTGTGTGAAAGTAATATTGTGTACACCATTCATAGAATATATGTTCCTCAAATTAAGATGGGGTTACATCCCAATAAACCCAGCTTACGTTGAAAATACCTAAGTCAAAAATATATTTAATACACCTAACCTAGCAAACATCATAGCTTAGCCTAGCCTACCTAAAACATTATCAGAACACTTACATTAGCCTACAGTTGAGCAAAAACATCTAACAACACAAAGATGATTTTATAATAAAGTGTTGTATATCTCATATAAGTTAAACTGCATTTTATTATTATTTTATATTTTATTTATCAAGTTAGTGAACACTGCACCAAAAGTAAAAAACCGAATGGTTGCATGGGTACTTGATGCTCAGTTTCTTCTGAATGCACATCAGAATTTCTTCTTTTGCACCATCATAAAGATGAAAATTTCTAAGTGAAGTCATTGTAACCTATGGGTCACCTATACTGTAAATACTTTTGTCTCTGAGCAACTCAACATACTCAGAAGCAAATATTTTTTTGTTTGCTCTGTTGCCCAGGCTGGAATGCCATGACATAATCATAGTTCACTGCAACCTTGAACTGGACTCAAACAATCCTGCCACCTCAGCCTCCTGAGTAGCTGGGAGTACAGGTATGCACCAGTCCATCTGTTTTTATACAGAAAGGGTCTTGCTATGTTGCCCAAGTTAGTCTTGAACTCCCGGCCTCAACTGATCCTCCTGCCTCAGCCTCCCAAAGTAGAAGCAAAGATTTTTAAAAGAAACCTTAAAGATTCACTGGGTACAGCCAAGTCCATTTGGCTTGTATACAGGGAGCAGAGAAGAAAAGGTGACTTGCCCAAGGTCATAATTCTAGGGTTAAAACCCAATCCAACCATCTTTCTCCCTCACCATTGAAACGTCCTATATTAGTATCCATTTTGCTGAATCAGAAAACTGACTTCTAAAAAAATTAAGAAATTATTTCAAAATCACAGTTATCCAAAATGCAATTATTTACAACATCAAAATAGGGCAGTCTGAGTGTCTTTTTCCCCAAATATGTGACAAATATTTGTTCAGCACCTGTGTACTTGGCAATTGTTCTCAATGGAAGAGGTTACTCAGTTATATGGATCAATACTGACAGTTACTACCAGACCATCAAATACAAGACAAACTATTCTCGTCTGTCCTGCTCTCAAACTAAGGATTTGATCCTTAAAGTAAAACACACATCTACTCTATATTTATTTATTATACTCAATTTGTTACATTCAAGTTTCTGATCAAATTATTTTTATTTATTTATTTATTTTGAGTCAGAGTCTCACTGTCGCCCAGGCTGGAGGGCAGTGGCGTGATCTCAGCTCACTGCAACCTCCGCCTCCTGGGTTCAAGTGATTCTGCTGTCTCAGCCTCCTGAGTAGCTGGGATTACAGGTGCTCAACACCACACCCAGCTAGTTTTTGTATTTTTAGTAGAGATAGGGCTTCACCATGTTGGCCAGGTTGGTTTTGAACTCTTAACCTTTGGTGATCCGCCTGCCTCGGCCTCCCAAAGTGCTGGGATTATAGGCATAAGCCACCACGCCTGGCCAAATTCCTTTTATTTTTAAATGTATTTTATTATTATTTTTTTTTTTATGTTTTATGTTTTGACACAGAGTTTCACTCTTGTTGCCTAGACTGGAGTGCAATGATGCGATCTCAGCTCACTGCAACCTCCACCTCCTGGGTTCAAGCGATTCTCCTGCCTCAGCCTCCCGAGTAGCTAGGATTACAGGCATGCACCACCACACCCGGCTAATTTTGTATTTTAGTAATGATGTGGTTTCTCCATGTTAGTCAGGCTGGTCTCGAACTCCCAACCTCAGGTGATCTGCCCGCCTCAGCCTCCCAAAATGCTGGGATTATAGGCATGAGCCACCATGCCTGGCCAATTCATTTTATTTTTTAAAGAAACAGGGTCTCGTGTTGCCCAGGTTGGTCTCAAGCTCCTGACCTCAAGCAATCCTCCTGCCTCAGCCTCTGAAGCAGCTAAGACTACAGGCACAAGCCATTGTGTCCAACTCTCCAGTCAAATGCTATAGCCTTAGCTTTTAAAAATTACTATGCAGGCCAGGCACAGTGGCTCATACCTGTAATCCCAGTACTTTGGGAGGTTGAGGTGGGCGGATCATGAGGTCAGAAGATTGAGACCATCCTGGATAACACTGTGAAACCCCGTCTCTACTAAAAATAGACGTGGTGGCGGGCACCTGTAGTCCCACCTACTTGGGAGGCTGAGGCAGGAGAATGGCATGAACCTGGGAGGCAGAGCTTACAGTGAGCCAAGACTGTGCCACTGCACTCCAGCCTGGGCAACAGAGCGAGACTCCATCTCAAAAAAAAATTTCTATGTAGTATTTTATTTTTCTGCAAATGGCCAACATTAAAAACAATTACACTACAATCCCAACACTTTGGGAGGCCAAGAGGATTGCTTCAGCTCAGGAGTCAGAGGCCAACCCTGGGCAATACGGAGAAACCCAATCTCTACAATACCAAAAAAAAAAAAAAAAAGCCAGGTGTAGTGGCACACGCCTGGACTTCCAGCTACTTGGTAGGCCGAGGTACTTCCAGCTACTTGGGAGGCTGACGCGGGAGGATCACCTGAGCCCAGGAGGTTGAGGATGCAGTGAGCTATCTTGTCACCACAGCACTACAGGCTGGGCAACAGAGTAAGACACTGTGTCTCTAAAAAGGAAATAGGGCCGGGTGCAGTGGCTCACGTCTGTAATCCCAGCACTTTGGGAGGCCGAGGCAGGTGGATCACAAGGTGAAGAGATCGAAACCATCCCGGCCAACGTGGTGAAACCCTGTCTCTACTGAAAATACAAAAATAAGCTGAGCTTAAAGATTTACTGGGTACAGCCAAGTCCATTCTGCTTGTATACAGGGAGCAGAGAAGAAAAGGTGACTTGCCCAAGGTCATAATTCTAGGGTTAAAACCTAACCCAACCATCTTTCTCCCTCACCATTGAAACGTCCTATATTAGTATCCATTTTGCTGAATCAGAAAACTGACTTCTAAAACAATTAAGGAATTATTTCAAAATCACAGTTATCCAAAATGCAATTATTTACAACGTCAAAATATGGTGGTGGCGTGCGTCTGTAGTCCCAGCTACTCACGAGGCTGAGGCAGGAGAATTGCTTGAACTCAGGAGGCAGAGATTGCAGTGAGCCGAGATCGCACCACTGCACTCCAGCCTGGGCGACAGAGCAAGACTCCATCTTAAAAAAAAAAAAAAAAAAACAGGAAAAAAAACAGAGTCTGATAAAAAGAAAATAGGCCAGGCACAGTGGCTCATGCCTGTAATCCCAACACTTTGAAAGGCAGAGGCGGGTGGATCACTCAAGCCCACGAGTTCAAGACCAGCCTAAGCAACTTCTGGGTTCAAGTGATTCTCCTCTCTCAGCCTCCCAAGTACCTGGGATTACATGTGCCCAGCTAATTTTTGTATTTTTAGTAGAGATGGGGTTTTACCATATTGGCCAGGCTGGTCTCGAACTACTGACCTCGTGATTTGCCTGCCTCGGCCTCCCAAAGTGCTGGGATTACAGGCGTGAGCCACTGCGCCCGGCCTAATTTTTGTATTTTTAGTAGAGACGGGGTTTCACCATGTTGGCCAGGCTGGTCTCAAACTCCTGACCTCAGGTGATCCTCCCACCTCGACCTCCCAAAGAAAAATGCACCTTTAAGTTTAAATAGAACACACTGAAGCACAATAACATCAGAATGCAGTGACCTGGGACACTGTCCTCATGCCACTCATATATTAGCCTGATCTAGAAGCAACACGTTATTATTACAACACTGTAGTGAAAGGGTCTCATTATGTTCACTGCTGAGGAGTAGGTCCTATAGGAAGACTCACAAAAACAAAACATTATGAGAACCATTTGCTTTGTAAATTTAAACTGAATACCTATAAATTCAATTCTAGAAACTGCTAACACTTTTTATTTTATTTTATTTTTTTTTGAGACGGAGTCTCGCTCTGTCGCCCAGGCTGGAGTGCAGTGCCCAGATCTCAGCTCACTGCAAGCTCCGCCTCCCGGGTTTACGCCATTCTCCTGCCTCAGCCTCCCGAGTAGCTGGGACTACAGGCGCCCACCACCTCGCCCCGCTAGTTTTTTTTTTGTATTTTTTAGTAGAGACGGGGTTTCACCGTGTTAGCCAGGATGGTCTCAATCTCCTAACCTCGTGATCCATCCGTCTCGGCCTCCCAAAGTGCTGGGATTACAGGCTTCAGCCACCGCGCCCAGCCTAACACTTCTAAATAAGAACACATAGCTCACTATTTGTGAAACAAATACAGGAGTATCTCCACTCAAATCATGGGTGAGAGAACAAGGTTGGACCCCCTAAAGACTGGAAGACATGTGCTTCCTCTGGCCACTGTGTTCCCAAGAACTTCTATAACTCGAAAGCCATCTGGTCTGAACCAGTTAAACTTGCAAAGTAGAGGAACTTGCCCTCTGACTTAGTTCAGTGCCCTTCCAACTCCAGACTGGGCTGGTCCCCATCTGGGAACAAGGTAACCAACACATGGGTCCCAACAAGGTAAGAGGGAAAAAGTGAAGATTCCAGCTGGTGAGATTAAGAGCGGAAGCAAGGAGAAAAAATTGTGAGGCAAGAGGTTCGAGTGTTTGTAGACAAGCCTTGGTCCATAACATGCCCCACTCCAGTCCTAAAACAAGTGGGGATGAGGGGAGTTCTCCAGGCTATTACATTTACACACCTTCCTACCAACACAACCTGATGTCTGTGCTCTAGATCCTGAAGATTTGTTTCCATAAGTAGCCAGAACAGATTTAAGGGTGGGAAAAACAGAAACCACATCTGGAAGAAATTCAAGCTGTGCTTATCTCTTTGAGTCACTCTTCACTCCCTACCCCAGTCTCAGAACAAAGATTCCTGACATAGAATCACTGCCCTTAAGACAAGAGCTTGCTCCCAAGCAATCCCCCGCCTCAGCCTCCTGAGTAGCTGGGACTACAGAGGTGCATCACTACGCCTTGCTCTCCTTTTTTCTTTTTTTTTTTTTTTTTTGAGACGGAGTCTCGCTCTGTCGCCAGGCCGGAGTGCAATGGCATTATATCAGCTCACTGCAACCTTTGCCTCCCGGGTTCAAGCAAATTCTCCTGCCTCAGCCTCCTGAGTAGCTGGGACTACAGATGCATGCCACCACGCCCAGCTAATTTTTGTAGTTTTAGTAGAGACGGGATTTCACCATGTTGGCCAGGATGGTCTCAATCTCTGGACCTTGTGATCTGCCCACGTCAGCCTCCCAAAGTGCTGGGATTACAGGCGTGAGCCACTGCCCCCGGCCACTTTGCTCTTTTATCATCTCCCCAAGAACTACCTGAAGGATGAAAACACCGAACAATGGTGTGGCTCTGAACCTAATCAATGGAATTGGTCTGTCTGTCAATATAGTACCTCTTAATTTTAAATGCAAAAGCCTAATGTTTAATGCTCTATCCAGTTCTAAACAGACTTTTGCAACCTAACACAAGATTTCAATCATCACTGTTTCCACAGAAAATTACATTCCAAGTTCCCAACTTACAAACTTGAGGACCCAAGTTGATCTTCACCTGGTGACTTGCCTGTACTCATGTTTTGGTGTTTTCTATTCTAACTATAGTAAGCCTTCCATTGTAGTAAAAAGATTAAATCTCAGCATCTAATATTAATCCCACTGGCATGTAAGTTTCAGGTATGTGATTAAAAACCAATGCAATATCCATTTTACAACACTTTTACCTTCTGAGAAAACGATTAGCTTATTCCTTAGCTCACCATACATTTTTAAAAACCCGAACTTTTTTTTTTTTTTTTCCTGAGACAGAGTCTAGCTCTGTTGCCCAGGCTGGAGTGCAGTGGCCCAATCTCAGCTCACTGCAACCTCTGCCTCCTGGGTTCAAGTGATTCTCATGCCTCAGCCTCCCAAGTAGCTGGGACTATAGATGTACGCCACCACAGCCAGCTAATTTTTTTATTTTTTGTAGAGATGGGATTTTACTATGTTGGCCAGGCTGGTCTCGAACTCCCAAGCTCAGGTGATCCACCTGCCTCAGCCTCCCAAAGTGCTCAGATTACAGGTGTAAGCCACCACGCCCGGCCAGAAAACCAAACTCTTAAAAACTTGCACTAGGCCGGGCGCGGTGGCTCAAGCCTGTAATCCCAGCACTTTGGGAGGCCGAGATGGGCGGATCACGAGGTCAGGAGATCGAGACCATCCTGGCTAACACGGTGAAACCCCGTCTCTACTAAGAAATACAAAAAATAGCCGGGCGAGGTGGCAGCGCCTGTAGTCCCAGCTACTCGGGAGGCTGAGGCCGGAGAATGGCGTGAACCCGGGAGGCGGAGCTTGCAGTGAGCTGAGATCCGGCCACTGCACTCCAGCCTGGGCGACAGCGCGAGACTCCGTCTCAAAAAAAAAAAAAAAAAAAAACTTGCACTAAATCTTAATAGCATTTTCTGGTTTAGAATGAATGTCCCAATAATAAACTACAAAGCTCCATACACGTGTATGCTCAAAAAATATCTCGTGTAGGTACACTTTTAAAGCCAATGCTTTCACACAAAATTTGCGAAGTTTCCAAATGAGGAAAATACACGCAAGCTGTTGAGTAAAACAATCTTCACCATCAGACGCTGCTGCAAAGTGACGGCATTCACTTACTGGCTCTGTGTATCCTCTCCCGGACTTCCATGTATTCCTGTTCGTGCTTTACAGCTGTCATCGCCACTGCTAGCTCATTGATCATTTCTTCTAGCTTGTTCTGGTGAGCTACAGAATAATTTGAAAACAACACACATTTGTCAATGTCTTTTTTTTTTTTTTTTGAGACAGAGTCTCGTTCTGTTGCCCAAGCTGAAGTGCACTGGCACTCAACCTCAGCTCACTGCAACCTCCGCCTCCCAGGTTGAAGCGATTCTCCTGCCTCAGCCTCCAGAATAACAGACTACAGGCGCACACTGCCACACCCAGCTAATTTTTGTAGTTTTAGTAGAGACGGGGTTTCACCATGTTGGTCAGGCTGGTCTTGAACTCCTGACCTCAGGTGATCCACCTGCCTCAGCCTCCCAAAATAGTGGAATTACAGGCATGAGCCACTGCGTCCAGCCATCTTTTTTTTTTCAAGACAGGATCTCACTCTATCACCCAGGCTCAAGTACAGTGGTGTAATTATAGCTCACTGTAACCTCAAATTCCTGGGCTCAAGCAATCCCCTGCCTCAGCCTCCTGAGTAGCTGGGACTACAGGGGTGCATCACTACACCTGACTACCATTTTATTTTTATTTTTTAGAGACAGGGTCTCACTATGTTGCCTAGGCTGGGGCAATCTCTTTTTGAAAAATACTTATAAAATAACTTTTTAAAATCCTCAGAGAAGGCCTGCAAAAGAAGCTACTTTTGAAATGGTTCAAACATCAATTTGGACCACTGATATGAATCATGTCAATTTAATTCTCAAAGCATTTTTAAAAGTCCCTTCCCAGTAGAGAAACCTCTTTCAGGGTAGGAAACATACTATATAATGGTTACTAAGGAAAGGAAAACAACCCCAGAAAATTTCTTTTAATGAAATGTTGTTTCGTAAAGTTCACTATACTACTAACTATGGAAAAGTAGTAAAACAGTGAGGAGGGGGACTAAGAGCACAAATAAATACATGTATTTTAAAAATATAATCCTACAAATAACAAAATCTAAGAGTCATGTAACTCTAATATTAATTAAGGAGCAGCACCAAAACAGACTTTTAATCTCTACGAAGCTGAGCAGAGAAAAACATCAAAACGCTCTTAGGAAAATCCACACCAACTCAAACATTCTTCTTTGACAAAGTAATGATTTCACTATAGTGGGGAACAGCAGGCAATGTAAGTAGAGAGACAAGTCCTTAGTGGCACAAGTTTTCAACCAGGTATCCTCTTGAACCAAAAATACACACAAGGTGCTGTTCTGAAGAGTAAGCATATGCTTTTAGGTAGTGCCACGTTATGAGAATGAACAGATAGGCAGGAGAGAAACAGCACCAGGAAACATTCCGGGGGGAAAGGGGGATCTCTTCATCCCTGCCCAAGACTGGGTCTCTTCTGGGATTCCAGATTCTCAAAGACAATCCCAAGTTTCTTAGGAGAAACCAAGGGCCTCTACCATTGAAGGTGGTTGAATTGGAATGTCAAACGGTCGCTCACTCGAAATTTCCCTTTGGAAGCGCCATGCACCACATGAAACCGATAGAGCAGGGTTCCTCAGCAGTGGCATTGTTGCCATTTTGGACCAAATGCTGTTCCACATTGTGGGACGCTGTCTGATGCACTGTAGGGTATTTAGCAGCCTCCATGGCCTCCAGCCCTAGATGCCTGTAGCACCTACCCCCGTCTTCCAATAAAAAATGCCTCCAGAGATTGCCAAACATCCCCTGGGGCAAAAAGATCATCCTCACTTGAGAACCACTGCTTTGGAGGAAGGCTTGATTTGACAGCTGCCATTCATTGACATTAACAAGCAAAAGCAAGAATTTTGGATATATGTTAAAAAATCATCTAAGAAGTTGGTTCACATTCATCAACCAACATTTTCAAACTAAGTAGGATCAATCTCCAGAAAATAAACCAAAAAAGCCTTTCAGAACTCCTCATTCTCCCTGAAAATTAGTCAAGTCCTACTCTGTAAGTGGCCGTGAAAAATGAGCACAGGAATTACTAAGTAGCAGGACTCTCTAAACTCTATAGATTTCAAAATCTAACCAAACAACTCAGCTTCTTGATGACGTTAGCACTCTACTAATACTGAATATCTGGGACAAGTGTTACCATGCTAATAGGATACTATGAAATGTGTGAAACAATGACGACTAGCTTCAAAAACTCTGGCATGCACTGTGGGGGAAAAAAAAACCCACCACCAAATGTACTGGCTCCCAGAAAGCAATTTATCCAAAACCACCAAGAACCAATCAGGGTTTATTACTGGTAACCTGGGCAATGAACAATCTAACTGCAACATACGGCTAAAAGAACTTTTGTCTTTGTATCAACATATGGCTCCTAGAACTGCATTTCATATCTAACCAAGCTTCAGGTTAGGAAGTCTACAAAATACTTTCTACAAAGTCAAAGGCACCATTTGCTATGAGCTATGTTTAATTGGGACTATTGTCCCCTTATCATTGAATTTCCACTCTTTAGCACTCTTCTTAAAGAACAAAGATGTTACTACTAAAATGTCAACAGTGTTTTCAGTGCTATTAGTTTAAAATAACCTAACCTATACTTCCTGTCAACCAAAGAAAAAACCACAAAAAAATAATCAATCCAATTAGTTGTAGGGGTTTTTTAAGAGAAAAAACACTCTCATGCCAACAAACTGAGGTTAGAAAAAAGAAAGCAGAAATTAGACATTAGCAAACACGGATGCTGTCAAAAAGCAATCCACATACCGTCCCAGGTATCTCCACCACCTAAAGAAAAGTTAAGATATCTTAACACAAAAAGAACCAACAAAAAGTTTAGCTAAACTAGTCATGTATACAAATGAGCAAATAAAGTATATGCCAGGATTAGCAAACAAACAGAAAAAATAACCCAAGACACAAGGAATCTACATGCTCACAAGAGCACAAAATGACTAAGAAAACCTGTTAGAACAAATGTAAAGAACAAAAAAATCCCAGCACTTCAGGAGGCCGAGGCAGGTGGATCACCTTAAGTCAGGAGTTTGAGACCAGCCTGGCCAACATGGTGAAACCCCGTCTCTACTAAAAATACAAAAATTAGCCAGGCATGGTGCTGTACACCTGACACTACTTGGGAGGCTGAGGCAGGAGAATCACTTGAATCCAGGAGGCAGAGGTTGCAGTGAGCCAAGATCAAGCCATTGCACTCCAGCCTGGGCAAAAGAGCAAGACTCCATCTCAAAAAAAATAAATAAAAGAAAAATGAAGAACAAAAAAACAAACACTAGCCTCAAGAAACTTTTTTATTAATTAGGAGACTTGCAAAAAATAAAAAGCATATTTCACAAAAAGTTTTTGGTTAAGAAATTTTAAAAAATGCCACTCAGATGGGTAAAAATGTATAGAACTAAAATTAGCTCTTGGAACGTGATATCAATATTCTGAATGTTCATCTCACCTTCTGTTTCCATGTCTTGTCCTTTTGGAGCCTCCCCAATATCAATGGTGAACATTACTATTTTTGGAGTCATGGTGGACATCCGGTTACTAAAACAAAATTTGTATGTTCCGTCCATGTGAGCAGCAAATGTGTATTTCCCACTGGATTCTCTGTCTCCTTTGTAAATTCCTTTGTTATCTGGTCCTGTAATCTGGAGGCAAGAGAGAAATGCATAAAATGTCACAAAAGATTTAGTCATAGACTTTATAAGTAATGTCTAATGGCAGTAAGAAATTCACCAAGAATATGGCTGGGCATGGTGGCTCACGCCTGTAATCCCAGTACTTTGGGAGGCTGAGGCGGGCAGACCACTTGAGGTCAGGAGTTCAAGACCAGCCTGGCCAACATGGTAAAACTCCGTCTCTACTAAAAATACAGAATTAGTTGGGCGTGGTGGCGCCCACCTGTATTCCCAGCTACTCAGGAGGCTGAGGCAGGAGAATCGCTTGAACCTGGGAGACAGAGTTTGCAGTGAGTCGAGATCGCGCCATTGCACTCCAACATAAGCAACAGAGCGAGACTTTGTCCAAAAAAAAAAAAGAAAAGAAATTCACCAAGAATATGTAACTTTCACTTACCTCCACTTCGGTAAGTGATAATAACCATTTGGTCTGCAATTCTCCCACTTTATAAAACAAGGGTTGACCTAATGGCTCTCTAAAACACCTTTCAGTTCTGACATTTATGTCTTATTTATCCTTACTAAACCCCTCAGACAGAAACCTCACCTGAAATGTGGTCTCTAACTGGCCCAATATCAGCAACAAACATGCAACAGTGACAGCAAAACTCAAGATAAAACAAATATCTTTAAAATGAAGAATTTCTGCATCACCAACAAACATGCAACTGTGACTGACAGTAAAACTCAAGAAAAAAGAAATCTCTTTAAAATGAAGAATTCCTGCATCCCTGGTTGACGTCTTGATTGCAACCTCATGAGATATTCCAAGCCAGAACCACCCAGCTAAGCGTCTCCGTAATTCCTGGCCACAGAAACCACGAGATAATAAACGTTTGTTTTTTTAAAATATAAACAAAATGAATTTTTATCAAATTTCAAGGTTTTCCAGATTACTGCCGAACAGTGAAGGAATTCTGCTTTATCTGAGATGCCTGAAGGCTTAGGGGAAAGGACTAGCCTGGAAATGAGAAGACCCAAACTCTCATCCCAGTCTACTACAAATCAGTTGTTAGGCTGTGGTCAAGCCAGTCGCTCTTTCAAAGTCCATGTCACTCGCATAACTTCGAGACTGGAATAGTTGATCGCTAAATTCCCAGCTAAGTCTAAGAGTTTCTCCTTTCCGTTATCCCCTTATTTTTGGATTTCACTTTTATTGTGTAACTTGTGCCCAGCCCTACTGAGTACACTGTCAAATAGAAACTTTTTAGACTCAATTAGTCATGCCAGCAGATGAATTAAAATAAAAATTAGCGACACCTCATTCTTTTGGTTTACAAAACATGGGTGCAGATTTAGGGACTGCTGGTTTCTTAATTTCCTGTTTTCTCCTGACACTTCACTGCACTGCTTACTCCTAAAACGCATGATCCAACTCCCCGTCTCTCTTAGGCAGAGGAGACTAAACGAGGTAGCTGGATATTTGTCTAAGAGTAGAACCTTAAGGTTGTTTCTATGAAAAATAAACACGACGCGAAAGTATGCCTAGCATTCAATAGCTTTTTAATCCTCAATCGATTTAAATCTATTTTTTGGAAAAGTTTCCGTGCCATGTTCCAGCATTAATCCGTAACACGAAGGAAAGCAGGTGCTAATTGGCTCGAGACCCGCCACAAGCTAACAGCGACTGAGAAGCGCCTATGGGGCCCGGGCTGACACGCGGCGCCTGATTCACAAAGCTCGGCGAGAGGTTCCAACAGGAACCCGTCGTTCAAGGAGAGAAACCAAAGCAACCAAGCATGCCGAAGGAGCCCCCAGGGAATCCCGGAATCTGGGCAAGTCGCGGGAAAAGGGGCCGTTAGGAGGTCGCCGTGGCCGGGGCGGGGCGGGGGGGGTGGCGGCCTGGGCTTCTCCAGGACTCGGACAGCGACTTCTAAGCCCGCTCCCCAAGCAGGCCCCGCGCCGGCCCCACGTGCCACCAATCCCCGAGCGGCCACGCGACCAAGCCTCGGCCGCGGGCATCTCGCCCGCACCTCCACGTCGATGTCCAGGAAGCCGCCCTCCGCCACCTCGAAGATGAGGCCCATTTTGGTGCCCGAGGTGACCCGCTCAAAGAAGCACTCCTCAGCATGCGCGTCGATGCTAACGAAATAGCCCGAGACCGTGGCCAGGAGAGCGGCCAGGAGCACCAGCAGTTCAGCAAGCGTCACCATGGTGGGGCTGAGGCCGAAGCCAGGACCCGGACTGCGGCCTCCAGAGCCGCCGCCGCCGCCGCCGCCCCGCTGCCTTCTCAGCCACTGCCGCCTAAGCTCCGCCCCTTCCGCCTGCGCCACTAGTGGGGGCTGATGCGGGCGCAGCGGATTGGCGGGCGCCGGCAGCTGCCACGTAAAGGACGCATGGCAGCCGCCGAGGGACAAGCGACTGTGAGCGGCCCGAGCCTGGACGGCGGCTCCGAAGGACCAAAATTTTTCCCTAGTCCTTTCGCGTCAAAGCTAAGTTCATGTGGACTTCTCAGGAAAACGACAGTGTCCAGAAGCCTCTGCAGTGCCCTCTTAGGATTGTCCAGGACGATGGCGAAAGATTTGCAGGCAGCAATAGGAGTTGAGGGAATGTGCGGGCTGAAACTAAGGTTTTTTTCTTCTGTTTTGTTTCGTTTCTGAGACGGAGTTCTCGCTCTGTCGCCCAGGCTGGAGTCCAGTGACGCGATCTCGGCTCACTGCAACTTCCGTCTCCCGGGTTCAAGAGAGTCTCTTGCCTCAGCCTCCCGAGTAGCTGGAATTACAGGCGTGAGCCACCACGCTTGGTTAATTTTTGTGTTTTTTGTTTGTTTGTTTTTTGAGACGGAGTCTCGTTCTGTCGCCCGGGTAGGCTGGAGTGCAGTGGCGCGTTCTCGGCTCACTGCAACCTCCACCTCCCGGGTTCAAGTGATTCTCCTGCCTCAGCCTCCTGAGTAGCTGGGATTACAGGCGCCCACCACCACGCCCGGCTAATTTTTGTATTTTTAGTAGAGACGGGGTTTCACCATGTTGGTCAGGCTGGTCTTGGTGTCCTGACCTCGTGATCCGCCCACCTGGGTCTCCCAAAGTGCTGGAATTATAGGTGTGAGCCACCGCGACCGGCCAATTTTTTTTTTATTTTTTAGTAGAGATGGAGTTTCGCCATGTTGGCCAGGCTGGTCTGGAACTCCTGACCTCAAGTGATCCGCCCTGCTCGACCTCCCAAAGTGCTGAGATTACAGGAGTGAGCTACCGCGCCAGGCCTGAAGCCATGGGTTTTGAGGGCTGTTTATTTGTTTGTTTGCTTAGAGACGGGGTCTTGATCTGTCGCCCAGACTGGAGTGCAGTGGCGCGATCATAGCTCACTGCAGCCTCCAACTCCTGGGCAAGTTATCCTCCTTGAGGCCTCCGCCAGCCCAATAGCTGTGGGATTACCGTGGGATTACCGGTGCGAACCCCACTGGTTTTTAGGTTTCATGTTGCCTCTCCCACCCCTTCTCCTTCCCGGGGACTGGGGAGCGGTGGAGGCTCATACAGACCTGAAAGGGGCACCAAGGGATCCTCCCGGGTTGCTGGAATCTGTAGTATCTTTACCTACCTGGTAGATACGTGAATGTCTACTTTTTTAAAAAAAATCGATTAGACTATTACATTTTTACTTTATTTTATTTTATTTTGAGACAGATTTTCATTCTTGTCACGCAGGCTGGAGTGCAATGGCATGATCTCAGCTCACTGCAACCTCCGCCTCCTGGGTTCAAGATATTCTCCTCCCTTAGCCTCCCAAGTAGCTGGGATTAGGGGCGCCCGCCACCACAGCCAGCTAATTTTTGTATTTTTAGTAGAGACGGGTTTTCACCATGTTGGTCAGGCCGGTCTCGAACTCCTGACCTTCAGATGATCCACCTGCCTCGGCCTCCCAAAGTGCTGGAATTATAGGTGTGAGCCGCTGCTCCCGGCAACTATTGCATTTTATTTTACTGTATGTATGTAATATCTTAACCACGCACAAAAAATTAACCTTGTTCAGATTTTCCAAAGTTAGAATTCTACCACTTCCTCAAAGTCTTGCTGCTTCTCCATGCCCCTTAGCCCTTACCAGCTGCTGGATCGGTCTTTTCATCCTTTGTACCCTGGCATTCTCCTACTCATCCCTCAGAACCCAAATGTCACCTCTTACCTCTAAAATGTTCCCAGACATCCTTCTGCCAAATACTAGCCCCTTCCTCTGTGTTTACAATGCAGATTTGTTCCTAGTGGATTACACTTATTTTCTACTCTGCCTCACTCATGAAGGCACCAGACTGGATTTATGTACGCTGTCCTCCTCAGGCCCTGCCACAGGGCCACAGAAGGACCTCACACATTACATGTCAATTGAGGTCACGGGACTGACCTGAGAATGAGGAGCCTGGGTTGTTACTCCACTTTTGCACATAGCTGTGTGACCTTGATTATTTTCCACCATGTCCCGGCCTCAGTTTCCTTATCTGTAAAAAGGGAATGACAGCACAGGCCTTGCAAAATTGAAGGGATTATTTCTTTGAAGACCAACAGGCAATAGGGGGCAGTAGTGTCCCAGGATCCAGTTTCCCACTTCAGGTTTCAAGAAACAGGGGCAGCTGCAGTGATGAAGGCTTCCTGACTATGACAGTGTACAGTTGACTTTAAACAACATGGGGGTTGGGGCACTGACCCCTGCACAGTCCAAAATCCTGGGGTCTTTTTTTTTTTTTTTTTTTTAACATGGAGTCTCCCTCTGTCGCCGAGACTGGAGTGCAGTGGCACAATCTCAGCTCACTGCAACCTCTGCCGCCCGGGTTCAAGCGATTCTCCTGCCTCAGCCTCCCAAGTAGCTGGGATTACGGGCGCCCGCCACCACGCCCAGCTAATTTTTGTATTTTTAGTAGAGACAGGGTTTCACGAGGTTGGCCAAGCTGGTCTTGAACTCCTGACCTCAGGTGATCCACCCACCTCAGCCTCCCAAAGTGCTGGGATTACAGGCATGAGCCACTGTGCCTGGCCTCATTTTTGACTCCCCAAAAACTTT